>NC_053028.1:279934476-280135674 GCF_003073215.2 Triticum urartu
ATAGTTTCATATGGTAATTTTATTTTCTTTCTTGGAAAGTGTTCCATGCCACTTTTAATGGAAATTGAAATCTAATATTCCCTTCCTTCATATCAATAATCGCACCAACCGTTCTAAGGAAAGGTCTACCAAGAATAATAGGGCAAGAAGGATTGCAATCTATATCAAGAACAATGAAATCTACGGGCACATAATTCCTATTTGAAAAAATAAGAACATAATTAATTCTTCCCATAGGTTTCTTAATAGTGGAATCCGCAAGATGCAAGTTTAGAAAGCAATCATCAAAATTGCGAAAATCTAGTAAATCACACAAAGTCTTGGGAATAGTAGAGACACTAGCACCCAAATCACACAAAGCATAAAACTCATGATCTTTAATTTTAATTTTAATAGTTGGTTCCCACTCATCATAGAGTTTTCTAGGGATAGAAACTTTCAACTCAAGTCTTTCTTCATAAGATTGCATCAAGGCATCAACAATATGTTCGGTGAAGGCTTTATTTCGACTATAAGCATGTGGAGAATTCAGCACGGATTGCAACAAGGAAATACAATCAATCAAAGAGCAATTTTCATAATTAAATTCCTTTAAATCCAATATAGTGGGTTTAGCAACATCTAGATTTTTATTTCTTTCAATCCCACTTTCATCAATTTCATCGGTAAGATCTAAACACTCCGAATTTTTAGAACACCTTCTAGCTAAAGGAAAATCATATTCAGTTTCATCAAGATTCATATTGCAAAATAAAGATTTAATTGGAGACACATCAATAACTTTTAGATCTTCATCTTGATTTTCATAGGTATTCGGTTTAGCGGCCATCTTATTGACTAAGGTGGCTTGCATATCCGAAATTTCAACAGTCATCTTCTCTAGACGAGCAATCTGGGATCTTATACCCTCAAATTCTTTAGACATATCATCAAGCTCTTTATTCATATAACTCATAAAACTTTTTTGTTCCTTAAGCTCATTTCTAAAGAAATTATTATGCTCAAATTGCAAAACCATAAACTTCCTAACGTTGTTTTCGGTTTCCTACAACCTTTTAAGGTGAAGATCACCAAATCCTGGTTGAGCCATCGCGACAAACAAGCAATCTAACACACGAGCAAACAAAAAGCAAGTGGACAAAAGAGGCAAACAGAGAGGGAGGAGAGAGAGAGAGGGCGAATAAAACGGCAAGGGTGAATTGGGGGGAGAGGAAAACAAGAGGCAAATGGCAAATAATGTAATGTGAGAGATAGGGATTGTGATGGGTACTTGGTATATTGACTTTTTGCGTAGACTCCCCGACAACGGCGCCAGAAATCCTTCTTGCTACATCTTGAGCTTGCGTTGGTTTTCCCCGAAGAGGAAGGGATGATGCAGCAGAGTAGCATAAGTATTTCCCTCAGTTTTTGAGAACCAAGGTATCAATCCAGTAGGAGCCCACGCTCAAGTCCCTCGTACCTGCACAAAGCGATAGCTACTCGCAACCAACGCGATTAGGGGTTGTCAAGCCCTTCATGGTCACTTACGAGACTGAGATCGGATAGATATAATATTTTTGGTATTTTTGATATAAAGATGCAAAGTAAAAAAGTAAAAGAAAATTAAATAGCAAAACAATATAAAAGTGATGGAGATTGATATGATGAGAATAGACCCGGGGCCATAGGTTTCACTAGTGGTTTCTCTCAAGAGCATAAGTATTCTACGGTGGGTGAACAAATTACTGTTGAGCAATTGATAGAATTGAGCATAATTATGAGAATATCTAGGCATGATCATGTATATAGGCATCACGTCCGTGACAAGTAGATCAAAATGATTCTGCATCTACTACTATTACTCCACTCATCGACCGCTATCCAGCATGCATCTATAGTATTAAGTTAAAAATAGAGTAACGCCTTAAGCAAGATGACATGATGTAGAGAGATAAATTCATGCAATATGAAATAAACCCCATCTTGTTATCCTCGATGGCAACGATACAAATACGTGCCTTGCTGCCCCTTCTGTCACTGGGTAAGGACACCGCAAGATCGAACCCAAAGCTAAGCACTTCTCCCATGGCAAGAACTACCAATCTAGTTGGCCAAACCAAACGAATAATTCGAAGAGACTTGCAAAGATAACCAATCATGCATAAAAGAATTCAGAGAAGATTCAAATATTATTCATAGATAGACTTCATCATAAACCCACAATTCATCGGTCTCAACAAACACACCACAAAAAGAAGATTACATCGAATAGATCTCCACAAGAGAGGGGGAGAACTTTTTATTGAGATTCAAAGAGAGAGAAGAAGCCATCTAGCTACTAACTATGGACCTGAAGGTCTGAGGTAAACTACTCACACTTCATCGGAGGGGCTAGGATGATGTAGAAGCCCTGCGTGATGACGGCCCTCTTCCGGCGGAGCTCCGGAATAGGCCCCAAGATGGGATCTTGTGGATACAGAAAGTTGCGGCGGTGGAATTAGGTTTTTGGCTCCTGTTCTGATCGTTTGGGGTATGTGTGTATATATAGGAGGAAGGAGTACGTCGGCGGAGCATCGAGGGGCCCACGAGGCAGGGGGCACACCCTAGGAGGGGCGCCCCCACCCTCGTGACCACCTCTTTGATCCCTTGCAGTAGGTCCAAGTCTCTTGGACCATGTTCGGTGAGAAAATCACGTTTCCGAAGATTTTATTCCGTTTGGACTCCGTTTGATATTCTGTTTATCCAAAACACTGAAATAGGCAAAAACAACAATTCTAGGTTGGGCCTCCGGTTAATAGGTTAGTCCCAAAAATAATATAAAAGTGGAAAATAAAGCCCAATATAGTCCAAAACAGTAGATAATATAGCATGGAGTAATCAAAAATTATAGATACGTTGGAGACGTATCACTGGGCTAGCCATTTTCAGCTTGAAAAAAATTAATATCTCGGCTGGATATCTGGGCTGGGCTAGACGGGTCACAGCCCACCCAGTTAATACCTGCAGTGATGCTTTCGTTGTTGTTCAGAGGAGAAAAATTAATATCTAGGCTAAACATTGAAAAACTCTGCAGTGCTCACACCTCAAAAACACAAATACTGCTCGAGCTGCTTGGTCCCAGCTGTCGGCCGCTTCTTGTGCAATTCTCTCGTTTATTGACTACTCCCTCCTTTCCGGTTTATAAGGCTCAATTCAAAAATCTCACCAACCAAGGTAGATGATGAGTGGTGGAATATTTTTTGTAGTTTGCAAAAGCACCCAATTAATGCTCTTGTTTTTCTAAAAAATTATGTTTATGAATGCATTAATTGCAATGCATGCATGCATAAAGTGCATGCATTAGTCAGTTTTCTCTTAATACTTGCATGCAATGATTTAATGCACCTTGAAGTCTGAACATGTGATGGGGAACAACCAAATTGAGCCTTATAAAATGGAAAAACTAAAATTTTGAGATAAGCCCTATAAACCGGAAAGGAGGGAGTACTACATAGGTTGACAATGGTGTGGGACCGTGATGTCAGGAAACCAGGAGGAAGCAAAATAAATTATAGTTATATATATATATAATAAGGAGGCACTTGCGTACTCGAGGCTATGGACCTGGTGGGTCCCCATTGTCATCCTCTCTAAGTAAAGTCATCTCCTCGCCCGCGCGCGCTTTCCGCCCGAAACAGTCAGTGCCGCCCGCCCCGCTTCCCGATGCAGGCGATTGCTCCGCCTTCAAACGACACAAGTGTCGTCCGTCCGTCCATCTACCCCCCACATTAATGATACGTGGTTGCTGAGGCGGCTACTCCGGCGCCACACGTCAGTCCCTCCGCCCGCCCACCATTGCTATATAAACTGCTGCGCTGGCCATACCGCAGTCATCCGCATCCGTTCCCTTTCTCATGTCCACACCACTACTGCCCACCATGGCTTCCTCGCACTCCAGCGCTCTTCGGGACGGGCGAACGACGGACCACAAGGAGATGGCAGCCATTGCTGCCGACCGGCTGGCCGGTAGGCAGCCGGAGGACGACGACGTCCCAATGGAGAACATGGTAGTCGATGATCCGGCGCCAACCCCCTCGTCCGTGCCATCCTCGCCGGTGCATTGCACCATGACCATCGGCGAGGCCCGTGCCCAATATATGGACAGGGTGAGGCAGATGCGCGAGGAGCAGTTCCGAGAGGCACAAGCCGACGCCGCCTACAACCACCATCTCCTCCAGGAGCACCTATAGGTGGAGGAGCAGATCGCCGCGAAGCGGGCGGAGCAGGAGGCGCTGCTCGACTCGTACCGCTCCGCCCGCAAGGGCCGCCTCAAGGGCTGGCGGTACCGCATGCAGGTGGCGGAGGCAGCGGCCGCTGCGGGAGTCTTGGATTAGGGTGTCTCCGGACAGCCGGACTGTTAGACTATGTAGATACAAGATTGAAGACTTCGTCTCGTGTCCGGATGGGACTCTACTTGGCGTGGAAGGCAAGCTAGGCAATACGTATATGGATATCTCCTCCTTTGTAACCGACCATGTGTAACCCTAACCCTCTCCGGTGTCTATATAAACCGAAGGGTTTTAGTCCATAGGACAACAATCACAACATACAATCATACCATAGGCTAGCTTCTAGGGTTTAGCCTCTCTGATCTCGTGGTAGATCTACTCTTGTAACACCCATGTCATCAATATTAATCAAGCAGGACATAGGGTTTTACCTCCATCAAGAGGGCCCGAACCTGAGTAAAACTTCGTGTCCCTTGCCTCCTGTTACCATCCGACCTAGACACACAGTTCAGGACCCCCTACCCGAGATCCGCCGGTTTTGACACCGACAGGCGGCGAAAGACAGTCTGGAGGCCGGATCCCCGCTGTGCTGGACCCTTCTATCGTTGGAGCAGCTGAGCTGGGGTGGACGCCGGCGCAGCAGGAGCGGGACAAACCACGCAAGGTTTTCTTTGACAACTATCTATAAGAGAAGCAATTCTATAAGGGCTCATTTGAATTGGAGGATTCCAACAATGCAGGGATAGGAAATAGACAGGAATAGGATAGGAATGCACGTGCAAAACAGAGAATTTAAAAACACAGGATTTCTGCCAATCTGGGTGTTTGATTCACAACAATTGGAAGATCACAGGATGCAAAGAAGCATGGTGAGATTAAGTCAAACCACAAGAAAATGTATGATTATAATGCTATTATGCTACTATCTCTTAGTCTTGTGCTTCATGAATAGGAATTTGAAATGGAGGACAAGTGAAAATTAAAATTCCTATGTTTTTTCTTTCAAGGAGACACTAAAGGAACAAATCCGTGTGCTCAGTGGACAATATATATAACATGTAGAGTAAAAAGGAGATGCAACAAGTGTACAACCTCTTTAGCGAAGCCATGTCGATCTCAGCGTGATTGGGTTGGCCGGTGAGGATGCTCCGGCTGACTTTGCTGTCAGAGGAGGGGAAGAAGATCTTAGGCGTCTGGAGATGGAGCCCGAGGTACTGCTCCGCTGTGATGGAGGGTTTCGTCGTTGGAGCAGCTCCAGTGAGTTGTACGACGCCGAGGCTGAAGCAGGACAAGAGAGACAACGAACAATGTTAACCTGAGTGGAATTCTAATAGACTATCCAATACATGACGTAAAATACATAACCACAAAGTGCTATATGTAAAATACATCAGCCGCTCATCTCTGAACTTAACTGTCGAAACTGAATTTTGTTGTCGAAACTGAATTTTGCTGTCGAAACTGAACGCACTAGCAAGGTTAGGCTACACGTCGGTCAACTGGCTTTTTCATCTCTGGTCAGTCGATTTTGTAGCTGTTGGATACGAAATCAAGGGCCTGCGGTTCATCCTCGTATTCAAATTCTTTTGTGATGTATTCGGAGAAGGAACCCGCCTTGCAATGCCGAAGACAACTGCGCGCCGGACTCATTGTCATTGAAGCCTGATTCAGGGGCTACTGAGGGAGTCCTAGATTAGGGGGTCTCCAGACAGCCGGACTATCTCCATTGGCCGGACTGTTAGACTATGAAGATACAAGATTGAAGACTTCGTCTCGTGTCCGGATGGGACTCTACTTGGCGTGGAAGGCAAGCTAGGCAATACGTATATGGATATCTCCTCCTTTGTAACCGACCTTGTGTAACCCTAACCCTCTTCGGTGTCTATATAAACTGAAGGGTTTTAGTCCGTAGGACAACAATCACAACATACAATCAGACCATAGGCTAGCTTCTAGGGTTTAGCCTCTCTGATCTCATGGTAGATCTACTCTTGTAACACCCATATCATCAATATTAATCAGGCAGGACGTAGGGTTTTACCTCCATCAAGAGGACCCGAACCTGGGTAAAACTTCATGTCCCTTGCGTCCTGTTACCATCCGGCCTAGACGCACAGTTCGGGACCCCCTACCCGAGATCCACTGGTTTTGACACCGACATTGGTGCTTTCATTGAGAGTTCCTCTGTGTCGTCGCCGTTAGGCTTGATGGCTCCTACTATCATCGACAGCGATGCAGTCCAGGGTGAGACTTTTCTCCCCGGACAGATCTTCGTATTCGGCGGCTTTGCACTGCGGGCTAATTCGCTTGGCCATCTGGAGCAGATTGAAAGCTACGTCCCTGGCCATCAGGTCAGATTTGGAAGTTTGAATTACACGGCCAATATCCGTGGGGACTTGATCTTCGACAGATTCGAGCCACAGCCGGGAGCGCCGCACGGTTGCGATAGGTATGACCTAGCTCTGCCACCGGACGGTACTCCAGAGTCCGCGCCTGCATCAGCTCCGACCCTTAGTTCGAAGCCAACTGCACCAATCGAGGACGGGTGGTTAGACACCACCTCAGGGGTTGTAGTCTCAACGGCGATCGAGCCGAATACCAGCATAATCCTCTGCACAGCCCGTGACTCCAAGGTGCCGGACTCTCTTCCGGACCCCGAACCATCGGTGCCCCTACCAATCGAATCCGAGTGGGCGACATTCTGAATTCACTAAGGTCTCTCTCTTTGTCAGGAGAGCCCTGGCCGGATTATGGCCAACAAGATTGGTATGCGGACGACGAAGAAATTCGACGCCCACCCACCACCCACTTTGTAGCCACTGTCGATGATTTAACCGACATGCTCGACTTCGACTCCGAAGACATCGACGGTATGGACGACGATGTAGGAGATGAACATGAACCAGCACCTACAGGGCACTGGACAGCCACCTCGCCGTATGACATATACATGGTGGGTACACCCAATGAAGGCAATGGCGACGAGATAACGGAGGATGACCCCTCCAAGAAGCAACCCAAGCGCCGACGTCAGCAGCGCCGCTCTAAGTCCCGCCAAAGCAAAAGTGGTGATACCGGCACAGGAGATAAGAACACTCCGGATAGCGCCGAAGACAACAACAATCCCCTCCAGCAAGATTTAGAGCAGGAGGATGAAGGAGCCAGCTCTCCTGAGAGAGCGGCTGGCGGAGAGGAGGAGGATGACAATTACATGCCCCCCTCCGAAGATGAGGCAAGCCTCGGCGACGATGAATTCGCCGTACCAGAGGATCCCGTCGAACAAGAGCGCTTCAAGCGCAGGCTCATGGCCACGGCAAATAGACTGAAGAAAAAGCAGCAGCATGTTCAAGTTGATCAAGATCTGCTAGCTGACAAATGGACTGAAGTCCTCGCGGCCGAGGAATATAAACTCGAGCGTCCCTCCAAGAGTTACTCGAGGCACAGGTTACTACCCCGACTGGAGGAAGAAGCGTATGATACGGCTGATCGGCCACCTCGTGGCTGTGATAGAGAGGCATTCCAGCCAAAACCTCAGCCTCCACCCCAACGCCATTCAAATAAAAAGGCATGGGGAGATACGCCAGACCTACGAGACATATTGGAGGACAAAGCAAAGCATGCAAGATCGATCTACGGATCACGAGGGCGCACCTCTCTACGAGACGATAAACGTCACGCCGGATACAGTAAAAGAAAATCCGTCCGGGCTGAACACAGCGGACATGACCCATTCGAGCTGCGTCGCGATATAGCCCAATACAGAGGCGCCGCACACCCCTTATGATTCACAGACGAAGTAATGGAACATCAATTCCCAGAAGGTTTCAAACCTGTAAACACTGAATCATACGACAGCAGTACAAACCCCACGGTATGGATTGAGGACTTCCTCCTCCACATCCACATGGCCCGCGGTGATGACTTACATGCCATCAGGTACCTCCCACTAAAACTCGAAGGACCAGCGCGACATTGGCTGAATAGCTTGCCAGCGGACTCCATTAGCTGTAGGGAAGATCTAGAAGCCGCATTCCTCGACAACTTTCAGGGCACTTATGTGCGACCACCACACGCCGATGACTTGAGCAACATAATTCAGCAGCCAGAAGAGTCGGCCAGGCAATTCTGGACTCGGTTCCTTACAAAGAAAAATAAAATCGTCGACTGTCCGAATGCGGAGGTCTTGGCGGCTTTCAAGCACAACATCCGAGACGAGTGGCTAGCCCGGCACCTTGCTCAGGAAAAGCCGAAATCTATGGCAGCCCTCACGACGCTCATGACCCGCTTTTGTGCGGGAGAAGACAACTGGTTGGCTCGCAGTAATAACATATCAAAGAACCATGGTACGTCAGATGCCAAGGACGACAATAGCAGGTCACGTCGCAACAAGCATAAGCGCCACATTAACGGCGAAAGTACTGAGGATACGGCAGTCAATGCCGGATTCAAAGGCTCTAAACCCGGTCACGGAAAATGCCATTCAAACAAAGTACGCCGGGTCCGTCCAGCTTGGACCGTATACTCGATCGCTCGTGTCAAATACACGGCACCCCAGACAAGCCAGCCAATCACACCAACAGGGATTGTTGGGTGTTCAAGCAGGCCAGCAAGTTAATTGCCGAAAACAAGGACAAGGGGCCACATAGCGATGACGAGGAAGAACCCCGGCAACCGCACACTGGAGGACAGAAGAGGTTTCCCCCGCAAGTGCGGACGGTGAACATGATATACGCAACCCACATCCCCAAGAGGGAGCGGAAGCGTGCTCCCAGGGACGTATATGCGTTGGAGCCAGTCGCCCCAAAGTTCAACCCTTGGTCCTCCTGTCCGATCACCTTCGATCGCAGGGACCACCCCACTAGTATCCGTCATGGCGGATTCGCCGCACTGGTCCTAGACCCAATCATTGACAGATTTCACCTCACTCGAGTCCTTATGGACGGCGGCAGCAGCCTGAACCTGCTTTATCAGGACACAGTGCGCAAAATGGGTATAGACCCCTCAAGGATCAAACCCCCAAAGACGACCTTTAAGGGCGTCATTCTAGGCGTAGAGGCCCACTTCACAGGCTCAATTACACTGGAAGTGGTCTTCGGATCCCCGGATAACTTCCGAAGCGAAGAGTTAATCTTCGATATAGTCCCGTTTCGCAGTGGTTATCACGCGCTGCTCGGACGAACCGCATTCACTAGATTCAATGCGGTACCACATTATGCATACCTCAAGCTCAAGATGCCAGGACCTCACGTAGTTATTACAGTCAATGGAAACACAGCACGCTCTCTCCGAACAGAGGAGCACACCGCGGCCCTCGCAGCAGAAGCGCAAAGCAGCCTCTCAAGGCAATCTACCAGTTCGGCATTTCAAAGCCCGGAAAGCTTCAAGCGCGCTTGGGGCAATCGGCAAACAGACCGCCTGGCCCAATCTGAGCTCGCGTAGCAATACGGCGGCCACCCCAATCCCAGCCCAACGGCGTTGTTCGTGCCGCGCGTACATAATTACGCATTAAAAATACCATGGGCACAGGTGGGGAGGGGGGGGCAAAACTACGGCATGCCCCAAAACGCGGCCTAAACCGCACCAGGGGCTTCCCGTTTGGTTATTTTCCTTTTTCTTTCAGGACTTCAATCTCTGGAAACACTGTCCGGCAGCTCTATTGCCGAACACATGATATAGCAAGCAAGGAGGCCGACAACTACGGAATTCCCAGGTGGATTACAGTTTTCATATAATTCCTCAGCTCGCCCTTGGAAGGGACATAGTCCTACTCTTTTGCTTATTGCACTATCTGTATCACCTTGCTTTAATGCAATTTTTTAATATACAATACATGACATTACGACTATTATCGCATTTTTGTTATATATATATACATATCTATGTGTTGACTATTGACGCTTAGCAACCGTACACTCTGGTACGGCCAATGCACCAGGGGCTTACGTACCCACAATATGGTGAGAAAAGTCCGAACACTTTCACAAGTGCGGCACCCCAAACTTATAGCATTATATGCATCAGCTCCGAATCATGTCTTTGGTCAAATGTTGGGTTTGCCCGGCTCCTATGTTTTGGTACCTTACGTTCCACTCTATCGGCTAAGGTAGCGCTAGGAGAACTACTACGATTGTGCCCCGGTTCTGCCAGGCCAAGCACCTCAGTAGAGAAAGCTAAAACTGACTATCATGATAAGGCGAGAGACTGGTCGCTGTTCGGCGAGGTTTTTCGAGTCCCTAAAGACTTATGCCGCTTAGGGCGAGGGGCCAGCTCCGTCCGGCTTACAGGCGTGTATCGCGCCCCGAATTCGGCCTTCCGAATACTAGGGGTTTCGCCAAAATTTAAAATTATAGAATTCTATGGCTAAGTGAGAGTGATAAAGCATTATTAGTCCGGTTGCCTTGTTCGTTGTGCTGAGCACCTACCTCGAAGGACCCAAACATGGGAACAAGAGTGGTCAGGTTTATCCCGAACACCCCGGCACTCGTGGCATGGGGGCAGAAGCCGAGGACTAGCCATCTCTCAGATTGGATAAACAACCAAACAGAAGGTAATATTTTAAATTCACACAAGCATTGCATAGCGAATACGATACAAGTTTTCATACATACAGGACAAAACGAGCAAGTCTCATTCAAATATTACATTTTGTGAACACTCATCCGCGATAAGATGGGCGCCCGACAGAACACCCTCGTAGTACATCTCGGGGTGGCGGTGCTCCTTGCCCTCTGGCGGCCCCTCCTTGATCAGCTTCACGGCGTCTAGCTTGACCCACTGCATTTTCACACGGGCGAAGGCCCGGCGTGCACCTTCAATGCAGACGGATCGCTTAACGACCTCCAGCCGTGGGTAGGCATCCACAAGCTGCCTCACCAGGCCAAAGAAGCTGTTCGGAAGGGCATCGCTAGGCCACAACCGGACTATGAAGCCCTTCATGGCCTGATCGGCCGCCTTATGTAGCTCGGCCATCTGCTTCAGCTGGTTGCTCATCGGCACCGGATGTTCGGCCTCAGCATACTGAGACCAGAACAGCTTCTTCGTCGAGCTACCGTCCCCGGCCTGGTAAAATTGTGCGGCATCGGACACACTGCAGGGCAAATCTGCGAATGCTCCTGAAGAGCTCAGGATCCGGGTAAGTAATCGATAAATCACTTTTACATGCTTGCTTTGCATATAGAAAGCCTTACCCGCTGCTATCTTCTTTATCGCATCGATCTCCTGAAGGGCCTTCTGGGCCTCGGCCTTGGCACTCTTCGCGCTCTCACGGGCCGCGGCAAGCTCAGACTCTCGCGTCTTCAAGTCAAGCTCCAATGCCTCATGCTTCGTCACGAGAGCCTGGAGCTATTGCTGCACCTCGCCCACCCGAGCCTCGTGCCTCTCTCGCTCGGTGCGCTCCTGGGCTGCCTTTTCTTAGGCCTGGGACAGCGCTTGCTTCAGGGTCGCCACCTCGGTCGTGGCCCCTGGCAAACATACAATGATCCTGTCATTTAGCAATCACGTCCTTTTTCTCATCTACAGACGGGGTATTACTTACACTTGTTCTCCTCGAGCTGCCTCTTAGCTAGGCCGAGCTCTTTCTGGGGCCCCTCGAGGGCCTCCTTCAGTACGGCTACCTCCGCAGTTAGTGCGACGGACGCCAGCAGCGAAGCCTGCATATGCATATTGACATACTTGTATTAGAATCCTGCGATATTATTTGATCCTCTGTTCGGCTTTTCTTTGTGAACACCGAACAAAGCATCAGGGGCTACTGTCTATGCGGTAATACTTCTACTACATTTTAAAACACTTACCTCAAAGCCTGTTAGAAGGCTAGTACCGACTTCAGTCAATCCGCTCTTGGCGGATTGAACCTTCTGGATCACCGCACTCATGATAGTGCGGTGCTCCTCCTTGATGGCACCTTCGTGGATACCATAAAGGGGTGGCAATCGGGGTGGTTCTATATCACCAAGCCGCGCGACCCTGCATGGGTAGCGGCCCCCCGAGTTCCGATCTGGCATCCCCATGCGGCTCACCTCCTAGAAAGAGAAGGGCCTGTCCTGTGGTAATTCAAAAGAGCTGACCGGACTCCAGTCATGTATTCAAAACATGGTGGACAAGAAGCTCAAGCTCGTCAACATAGTCCAGGTTATGCTGGTCCGTCGGATACTCCCATGCCAACAACGGGAGTTTACCTTGTGGGATTTCAATCCGGCGCAGCACCGAACTCTGAACAGGCTCTTCGATACGACTCATGAAGATGCCTGGAGGGTGCTGTTCAAGAGCGTCGAGGTCCATCCCCCCATTACTGAGGATCGCGGATTCAGCGCAAAGCGCCACGCCAGTGCGCTAAGTTGTTTTATCTTTTACAGGATACTTGTTTTCTATATAGATTGACTCTATGCGGGATCTAAACTCCCGTAATTTTGATAGGACTGGCAGAAGATGGCCAGACAGATCGACTGCCCGGCTCCCTTGCCCGAAGGCCCTGCAGACGCTCTTCTGACAAAGATGCTAGCTCCGGCCCCTTATAAGGTGCCGGAGAAGACCAAGAAGGCCAAGGGAGCTCGAAAGAGTTCCCGACGCCAGGCGTCGTCGGACTCACCGTCCGATGACTCTACGGCGCACTCTTCCCCCGAAGCCGCTCACTACCTTCGGCTTGACATTGAAGGTCTTCATCCATAAGCCGAAGTGGGGCTTGATGCGGAGGAAGGCCTCGCACACGACGATAAATGCCGAGATGTTGAGGATGAAGTTCGGCGCCATATCATGGAAATCCAGGCCGTAATAGAACATGAGCCCCCGGAAAAAGGGATGGAGAGGGAATCCCAGTCCATGGAGGAAATGGGTGAGGAATAGCACCCTCTCATGGGGCTCGGGGGTGGGGATGAGCTGTCCCTCATCTGGGAGCCGGTGCGCGATGTCGTCGGGCAGGTATCCGGCTCTCCTCAGTTCCTTGACATCTCCCTCCGTGACGGAGGAGACCATCCACTTGCCTCCCGCTCCGGACATGGTTGGAGAAGGTTGAGATGGAAGTGAGGACTTGGGCGCTAGAGCTCGAGTGTGCGGGAGCGGCTGAGCAGAGGAGGAAGAAGGCATGGATAGAAAGGTGAATCCTTATCCCTTTATATGGGTGGACAAAATTAAACGTCCCCACTTGCCTGGTAAAACTCGCTTATCCCCCAAGCACCGCGATTGATGGCGCGGTTGGGTTACCCACACCCGTATTGATGAGAATCCCGTAATAAGGGGACACGATCTCTGCTTTGGCAAGACGTGTCGAAAAACTGCCTCGCGTTATGTGCGGGGCTGGTTAAAAGAAACGGTTTGAATAATCACCGGGCCATGACGTAACGTCATGTTGCCAAAACAAGCTAGCGGATTAGATCTGCAAAAACATTATTCTCTCTATGGTGAAATGTGGAACTTATTTTGCAGGATCGGACACTATCCTCGTATTCAAATTCTTCTGTGATGTATTCGGAGAAGGAACCCGCCTTGCAATACCGAAGACAACTGCGCGCCGGACTTATCGTCACTGAAGCCTTGTTCAGGGGCTACTGAGGGAGTCCTGGATTAGGGGGTCTCCGGACAGTCGGACTATCTCCATTGGCCGGACTGTTAGACTATGAAGATACAAGATTGAAGACTTCGTCTCGTGTCCGGTTGGGACTCTACTTGGCGTGGAAGGCAAGCTAGGCAATACGTGTATGGATATCTCCTCCTTTGTAACCGACCTTGTGTAACCCTAACCCTCTCTGGTGTCTATATAAACCGAAGGGTTTTAGTCCGTAGGACAACAATCACAACATATAATCATACCGTAGGCTAGCTTCTAGGGTTTAGCCTCTCTGATCTCGTGGTAGATCTACTCTTGTAACACCCATATCATCAATATTAATCAAGGAGGACGTAGGGTTTTACCTCCATCAAGAGGGCCCGAACCTGGGTAAAACTTCGTGTCCCTTGCCTCCTGTTACCATCCCGCCTAGACGCACAGTTCGGGACCCCCTACCCGAGATCCGCCGGTTTTGACACCGACATCCGCCTACAAAGAGGCTAGAAAAGAGGGCGATGAAGCGGGCGAGGCGCTCTTTGGCGAGACCGAGGACAAGGCAGAGGACAATGTCGGCTCCGACGAGTCCCCGTTCTACTGGAGTCGACGAGGCCCTGCTCTGCAGAGGCAGAGGACACCACCGGCTCCGCCGAGGCCCCGCCTCACCAACAACGAGGCAGAGGACACCGCCGGCTCCGCCGAGGCCCCGCCTCGCCAACAAAGAGGCAGAGGACATCGCCGACTCAGACGAGGCCCCAACCTGCCGGCAATGAGATAGAGGACATCGCCTGCTCCGCCGAGGCCCCGCCCCGCTGCCAACAAGGCCATGCCACACAGAAAACGAGGAAGAGTAGAACACGGTATGTCGCCGCCGCTCGGGTCCAAGTAAGGCCACCGCTGCTACCCTTTGGTTGAAGCCAAGCTAGGCGGGTTGACCATTGACAGCCGGTTAGCTTCTTGGCGGCGACGTGGAGTCGGAGAGCTGCGCTGGAGAAGAACGCTGCTTCTACTTAACTGCTGGTGCAGTTGGCTGACTGACACGTGGGCCCAACAGGCCACATGTTAGTTACACAACTGCACCTGTAGTTAAGTCACTAAAGCTTCTGTTCGGCTCAGCGGGACACAGGTGGGTAGCTTCGGTTAATTAATTATACCTACAGCGCACCCCTTTTTAGTTGAAGAATGTATGAAATGTAATGAAATCCGACATGTTTATATGAAATCCGACCGTGTATGAATGAATATATTTCGATTAGTTCGAATTCCTGTATCACTGGCATTGGATGAACATGCAAAACAGTACGTACTAGCATTATTCCCAGGGTGATCACCTTGTTTGCAGTAGTTTCACATGTACTCCCTCCGGTCCTTTCTAGTCTGCATACAAGTTTTGTCTGCAGTCAAAGGATGTCTACTTTGACCAATCTTATACAAAAAAGTATGCACTTCCACAATGTGTGGGGTAAAAAGGAACATAAGGAGTACAAAGAGTTTGAGCAGCTTTTTAGCGTTTCTGTACATTGCAATCAAACACACATGCCTGGCAATTCATAGAGAACATTCAAAACAATCGATGATTATGCATCTCAGCGACTCACATGTCAGAGGCAATATTTGCTTCACAACTAAAGAATAAAGAAAAAAATGATCGACGCTGCTGACAGCAAAGGGCGTCCCATTCGAAAATATCAAACACATGTCTTGCTAAAATCAATGAGCAAAATTTTACAAGGTTGTCCCATTCCAAAATATCAAATGCCTACGATTGTGGAATGGGCATGGTTTGCCATAAGTTCGGACATTGACATGGCACCTCGTGCTAAATAAACCAGCTGTTCGTTTTGTGCAGTTCCACCAAAATCAACCAAATTCGCGCGTAGCTTGTATGATTTCGCCCTTATATGTTGCAACGCCTTGAACTTATCCGCACCTCCTTTCTTCTGGTGGAAATGAATGATTCGATGTATTCATGAACATTTTGTGCAGTTCCCATTGAAATCAAGCTGAGCACCCCTATTTGCACAAATACAAAAAAGTGATTACTATAAAGCAAACCGTACTATGAATACATAAATGGTCCATGTAGAGCACACTTTTAGAAAAATGGAACTCACCAGAAAGAATCCTAGAACAACATTGTACTCGCGCATCACAGCAAAAAAATGGAGATTTGTCAGTCCTTCTGAGCTGAAGTTAGTTTGGTCTTGTGGGGAGTAATGTAACCATCCTTCAACTGCTCCTTCCGATGAGAAGATAGACAGGGCTTCTTCATCCTGGCATAATCAGAACTAGTCACTTCACGTACTCCATATTCTTCTTCAGAGGAAGATGATCCTGTTGTGCAAAGACAAGAGGACTACTAAATGCTAGCATCCCTGTTTGCTCGAAAAAAGGAAAGGAAATATGAAAACAGCACAGATGAAGCACTTCTCAAGGACAATACCACTTTTTCATGACAGTATCTAAACAGTAGCACAACACCAATAGAGATGACAAAGCTCAATCATATGGATGAAATCAGTGGGCGAGTACCAACCTTTGTCAGGAGGCTTATTGTGTAGAGCATACAGATGAAGCACTTCTCCGGAACCATCTGTTGCTATCTAGGGTGGTGGCCATGCTTACTATATACTCCTTGATTAGTTTAATGTTTCCAACATCTTCTTGTGCAGTTCCACTAAAATATATGGTATCTTCAAAGAAGATCCCTGTTTGCAAAGTAGAGATAATTACATATTACATTAAGAGTGGCATCAAATCAGTGGCAAAACAATTGCTCATTCCAGCCATAGCAATAAATTAAGATGCAAAACTATATCATTACTTGTGTCATCACAGTTCAAATGCTTCATTACAACACCGGGAGTTGATTTTTGTTTTTATTCCGCTTGTTCTTCCCCTTCATCACTTGGTTCAATAACAGACAAGCTTTGCCTTCAATGTAAGATTTGTGAAAGTGCAACTATCCCTAGGTGGTTTTGGTAATTCATAACAACATATAGCTCATTGAGCTAATGCTATTCCAAGATGATTATTTCAGGAAAGCTCAATGATTGGCATGGCATGGATGGTGAAAGTGGAAACCTCAAAATGCTAAGGACAAAGGATTGGCTCAAGCTCAAAAGCTCAAGACTCTTCATTTTATATTTTAGTGATCCAAGATCACATTGAGTCTTTAGGAAAAGCCAATACTATCAAGGAGGGACGAGGTGTTGCTTAATGAGCCTCTTGCTTCATGTGCTTAGTGATATGCTCCAAAACCCTCAACTACTTTCCCATATCCACATATGACCTAAACCCTAAGCCAAACTCGGTCCTACCGATTCTTTCTATCCGGCGCCACCGAGTTTCACTTGTCATAAGCCACTGCCAAACCCTAGCAATTCGGTTCTACCGATAGGGATCTCGGTCTCACCGAGATGGGATCGCAAACTCTCTGTTTCCCTTTCGTAACTTTTCGGTCTCACCGAAAGAGTGAATCGGTCCCACCGAGATTGCAATGTAAATTCAGTGTTTCCTTTTTGTAACTTTTTGGTCTCACCGAAAGAGCAAATCAGTCCCACCGAGTTTGCCTGACCAACTCTCTGGTTAGCTAATTAGCAAATTCGGTCTCACCGAGTTTGTGTAATCGGTCTCACCGAGATTACATTATGCCCAAACGCTAACCATATCGGTCCTACCGAGTTGCATGTCAGTCCCACCGAAAATCTCTAATGGTCACTAGGTTTACCTTTCGGTCCGACCGAGTTTGTTGATTCTGTCCCACCGAGATTGGAAAACTGTGTGTAACGGTTGGATTTTGTGTGGAGGCTATATATACCCCTCCACCTCCTCTTCATTCGTGGAGAGATCCATCAGAACACATACACAATTCCAACTCATATGTTCTGAGAGAGAACCACCTACTCATGTGTTGAGACCAAGATATTCCATTCCTACCATATGAATCTTGATCTCTAGCCTTCCCAAGTTGCTTTCCACTCAAATATTCTTTCCACAAGATCCAAATCCTATGAGAGAGAGTTGAGTGTTGGGGAGACTATCACTTGAAGCACAAGAGCAAGGAGTTCATTACCTACACACCATTTGTTACTTCTTGGAGAGTGGTGTCTCCTAGATTGGCTAGGTGTCACTTGGGAGCCTCCGACAAGATTGTGGAGTTGAACCAAGGAGTTTGTAAGGGCAAGGAGATCGCCTACTTCGTGAAGATCTACCGCTAGTGAGGCAAGTCCTTCATGGGCGATGGCCATGGTGGGATAGACAAGGTTGCTACTTTGTGGACCCTTTGTGGGTGGTTGCTTCTTCGTGGACCCTTCATGGGTGGAGCCCTCCGTGGACTCGCGCAACCGTTACCCTTCGTGGGTGGAGCCCTCCGTGGACGCGCGCAACCGTTACCCTTCGTGGGTTGAAGTCTCCATCAACGTGGATGTAGGATAGCACCACCTATCCGAACCACGGGAAAAACATCCGTGTCTCCAATTGCGTTTGAATTCTCCAAACCCTTCCCTTTACATTCTTGCAAGTTGCATGCTTTACTTTCCGCTGCCAATATACTCTTTGCATGCTTGCTTGAATTGTGTGATGATTGCTTGACTTGTCCTACAATAGCTAAAATCTGCCAAGAACTAAAATTGGGAAAAGGTTAAGTTTTTATTTGGTCAAGTAGTCTAATCACCCCCCCTCTAGACATACTTTCGATCCTACAAGTGGTATCAGAGCCTTGGTCTCCATTTGCTTTGATCTCCATAGCTTTTGGTGGTCATAGCCTTGGTTTCACAACCTAGGAGAGTATGGCGTCTAGCGAGGGAAATTATCACCGTAGAGGTCCTGACTTTGATGGTACTAATTTTGCTAGTTGGAAGCATAAAATGAAAATGCATATTTTTGGACATAACCCCGCCGTTTGGGCTATTGTGTGTGTTGGTTTGCAAGGTGACTTCTTTGATGGGAAAGAACCAAACCGTGAAGCTACCGCGGATGAGTTGAAGACGTTGCAATACAATGCTCAAGCTTGTGATATTCTCTTCAACGGATTGTGCCCCGAAGAATTCAACAAAATCAGCCGTCTTGAGAATGCAAAGGAAATTTGGGACACTTTGATTGATATGCACGAAGGTACCGACTCCGTCAAGGAATCCAAGTTGGATGTGCTTCAAAGTCAACTTGACAAGTTCAAAATGAAGGATGGTGAAGGTGTCGCTGAAATGTACTCTAGGCTTGCTCTCATCACAAATGAGATTGCCGGCTTAGGAAGTGAAGAGATGACCGATAGATTCATCATCAAGAAGATTCTAAGAGCCTTGGATGGAAAATATGATACCGTGTGCACATTGATCCAAATGATGCCCAATTACAAAGATCTCAAGCCAACGGAGGTGATTGGAAGAATTGTTGCTCATGAGATGTCACTTAAGGATAAAGAGGAACTTCACAACAAATCAAGTGGTGCCTACAAAGCCTCATGTGAAGCCCCTACATCATCAAGTGAGAAACAAAATTTCAATGAAGAATTGAGCTTAATGGTGAAGAACTTCAACAAGTTCTACAAGAGTAGAGGCAAAGATAGAAGCTTCAAGTCAAGGTCCTACAATGACAAAAGATCTTCTAGTCGAGAGCGAAACTGCTACAATTGTGGAAGACCTGGACACTATTCCAATGAGTGTACGGCTCCCTACAAGAGAAGAGAAGATTCTCCAAAAAGAAGAAGCAAAGAATCACCACCAAGAGAGAGAAGGAGTAGAGATGATCGTTATGAACGAAGATACTCACGGAGAAGCAAGGATTCAGAAAGAAAGGAAAAATCATCAAGGAGCTACACAAAACGAAGACATCAAGCTCATGTTGGTGAATGGGTATCCGGCTCCGACTCCGACAGCCACTCCGAGAGAAGTTATCACTCCGACTCCGAAGATACTCAAGATGAAGGTGTTGCCGGTCTAGCAATTGTGTCAACCAACTCCTACGACATATTTGACTCACCAAATGAAGGAATTGGAAGATGCTTCATGGCCAAAGGTCCTAAGGTAACACACCCCGAGTATGTTGATTTCAATAGTGATGAAGATGACTTGTTAGGTGATGATTTGCTTGTTGACAACTCTAGTGATGAATACTATGATGAAATGTCAATTAATCATGATAATCAAGATAAAACGAATGACAATGATAAGGAGAAGATTGAGGCTCTAACTAAAGAACTAAACACTCTTAAGTTAGCTCATGAAACTATCTTTGAAGATCATCGAGAACTTTTAAGAGCTCATGAGAAATTACGCTTTGAAAAGCTCAATTTTGAGCAAGAGCATGAGTTCTTAAAAGCAATCAATGATGATCTTCGCAAGAAAAGTTCTTCTTACATTGCCAAGCGTTTACTCTTATCCACTTACATGCCTCAAGTCAAGTCTAGTAGCAAGAACAAGAAAGATTCTTCCTCTAGCGGTAACGATGATCATGCTAAATCCAATATTGTTGCTTTTAGTAGTTCTCTTGATTCCACTAATGATTCTCTTAGCCAAGTTACACTTGATCAAGAAAATAGCTTATTGAAGGGAATTATAGAGAAAGGAGTGTACAAAAGCCTTGTCGGGAGTAAGCAATTCGAGGAAATTGTGCGCAAGCAAGGAATGCACCGGAAGAATCAAGGTGTTGTTTTTGAACGAAAGTTCAATGCCAATGGAGTTGAGTGGGAAGAAGATCAACAACCCAAGACAAAGTTTGTTCCTCAACAAGAGAAGTATGATACTTCTTTCAAGGGGACACAAGCTCAAGATGATCTTCCACCACAAGACTACAAGCAAAAAGGCAAGGACAAGCTCAAGAGGAAATTGATGCATTTGAAGAAGCTCCTAAGACCTTAGTCAAGTGGATTCCCAAGACTACTTCAAGTTCCACTTCATCAAGTATGACTACAACTCCAAGGATTCCCATCAAGATGGTGTGGATCCAAAAGAAGAAGAACTAGAGAGTTCTTGAGGGTGACTCCGCCAACATACTTCACTCTTATCATTTTGGCAAGAACAAGTGCAATCAACTTCCACATCTTGCACTAGTTCAAGGAGTCACAAACCCTCTTGTTGGTAAGACAAGGGACAAGGTAACCTAAAAGTTTTCATGGACATCATCTTGTGTGTGCATCACTCTATGTCTATGGATATCCTTGTTTGTTCCTTGTGGGACTAACCCATGTAGGTATTGAAAGTGCAATTCACTCAAATGGATAGCTCCAAGTGATCTACATCAACATTGAGCATCCACATCTTCAACATCTACATGAAGTCATCACCGACAAAACCCGAGGTTAGTTCATCCCTCTAAGGGGGGATATCACATCCAGGGGGAGCTTTACTCTAAGACTTGAGCTAAAGCAACTCTAAAGATGTGAACACAACAATGCTTTATGTAAAAGTGGTAACCCCACTTGAGCTTAAACGATGAGTTTGACCTATGATCAAGTGTTCTCACTTGACTCCTAAGTCAATATACTCATATATAGATGACCTTGTCATCGCAAATTGCTTGATAGATGCTAGAATTGGTTGTGCATGCCTTGTCACATATTTCATTTGCCATCTTATTGTGTGAGCATGCTGGTTGCATATTTTACTCATTCAAGGACATCCACTTGTTGTTTTGATTGTTTGGTTTTATTTCATTTTGCCAAGTGTATGGACAAGAATGCCTAAGAACCTCCTCTAGCTATCTATGCTTTTCTCGTCTCAAACTCTATTCATGCTACATCACAAAATTTGATCAAATCAGATTTGAACCACTCTGTGTGAGGAGCGCTCGGAGTCCCCGATTCGCCATAGACTTAAACTTCCAAAACCTCTTTGTGATTATCGGTCTGACCGATACCCTACTTTCGGTCCTACCGAGATCATTAAGTTGATCTATGTTTTCGATCTCGGTGCAACCGATTTGAACCATTCGGTCACACCGAGTTGCAATAACTATATATAGTTTTGCATCTCGGTGCCACTGAGTCGTTCCACTCGGTCACACCGACAGGGTCGGGCTATATATAGTCACGGGCAAAAATTTGGAAATTTCTCCGAACCCCTTCGCCCGCGCGATAGCCTGCTCTGCCAACTTGGTCTCCGGATCGTCTCCTCGCCGCCAGCCGCCTCCAGTCGCTGGTCTCCATCGCCGTCAACGGAATTCTACCCCGCCGTTGCCGCCGTAGCGACTCTCCGCCGAACTAGGGTATGGACTCGATCTTTGTGCTATTCTCCAATCCGATTCTTAGCACATTGTGATCATCATGATTCTTGCCACGATTGAAACACTCCTATCCAGTCAATGCGCTCGTAAATTAGGTTTGATTCGAAAATTTTAGGGTTAGGTTTCCGCCGAAACCGTCTCGGACCCACCGAGTTGAAAAACTCGGTCCCACCGAATTGGCTTATGCCATTGCACAAGTGAGACTCGGTCTGACCGAGAATTACTTATCGGTGTGACCGATTTTGGAACTTTGTGAAACCCTAGCAGTCTCGGTGCCACCGAACTGTGACTCGGTCTGACCGAGTTCACTAGTTTAGGTGCCAAAACTGCTTCGGTATCACCGAGTTTAAAAATCGGTAGATCCAAGATGATTTCAGTGGGAAACTAAAACTAAGTTTTTGGATCATTCTTTTGCAAAAATCTCTGCATTTTGTGATGCTCATCCACTCTACCTCATCTATAAACTATTCACAGGGTCAGCAGTCAGAGTTTGCAACATGTCTGATCAGAGTGACAACCAGAATGTGTCAGAACAGCAAGTGCACATGAGTGAGGGCACTAGTCCCTCCAGTTCTTCTGATGATGGCAGCAGGAGCACCCCAAGCAATTTGCCAAAAGCTGCCACCAGACAGAGGAAGAAGAGAACTTCAGATTCTGAGGATGAAGATTATGTGGCAGAGGAAGAGGAAGCCACATCAAAGAGAGTTGAGCCAGCACAGGGCACAAAGCCAGGCCTGAAAGTCAAAAGGCCAGCAGGTAGGCAGCCTATGCCAAAGGCCAGAGCTTCAACTCAGATTCCTGAAAAGCCTGCACCCAAAGAGCCAGTTGTTGCTGAAGGAAAGAAAAGAAAGGAAAGGGTCAAGAAGACCGTAGCCAGAGTGCTTGGCAAGGATTCCATCATGGAAGAAGAGGAAGAAGAAGAGGTAGCTGCACCAGCACCTAAGGCACCTAAGCTTATGGGTGATGCTATAAGATCAGGGGCTGCCACATCTAAGCCCAAAGAAGCACCCAAGGCTGCATCAAAGGTCAAGACAGCTCCAAAGAGAAATACGAGGAGCATACCTGCAACTGAAAAGAACAAGGCCCCAGTGCCTGGAGCTGCTGAAGAAGATGATGAAGAGCAAGTTCTCAGAAAACTCAAGCCTAAGATCGCAGACCACAATGATGCTCATCCTGTGGCTGAGGATATGAAGCTCGGGAGAGACTTAGGGCTGAGGAAGTGGAGAGAAGCAGACCCGTATGCTTCAAGGAGGAGGACTGCTGTGGATTACAGGTTTCACACTAAGGAACAGCAGGACTTCTATGAGACAGTTTTGTTGGACAAGAAGCCCATAGTTTGTGACATGAGATGGGTTGATTGGGAGTACATCAAGGACAACGAAGAGTACTACCCTGGAGTGCAGGACAGCTTCAAGGCATGTGGAGTAGAGGACTTTGTTGGGCAGAAGCTCACAAAGTGGAACGAGGAGCTTATCATGTAGTTCTACTCCACAACACATTTTTATCCAGATGGACGATCACATGGATGTCTGAAGGTACGAGGTACCAATCTACTGTTGCTGAGTGGGCACAGCTCATTAATGCCCCAGAGGAGCATGAGGATGACTTGGATATCTATGCCAAGAAGAAGATGGACCACAACTCTATGTCCAATATGTACAAGGAAATTCCAAACGAGGCACTTGACACTTTCAAGTTTGGCTCAGTACACTATCTTCTGTCAGGGCTGCCAACCATAAATTGGATACTGAGGCACACCTTATTGCCCAAGTCTGGAGATCACAAGATGATCAGAGGCCATGCAATCAACTTGCTACATATCTTTGATGTGCCACAGAAGTTCAAGGTGATGAGCCTCATGGTAGAGACAATCAAGAGGACAGCAGCAGACCAGAAGAGGAGCTGTGGATATGCCCCACAGATTCAGGAGCTCATCAACTCCAAGATGGGCACGGGCATATACTTATTGGACAAGGAACACCTGCCCATCCGTCCAGATTTTGAGGACAATCAAGTTGTGATGAATGAGAACGAACCATCATCAGTTCAAGCACAAGCAAAGAAGGAGAAGGCAAGGAAGGAGAAAGCTGCCAAGATGCCTACTCAAGAGGAGGCATCTGAATATTTCCTGAAAACCAAACAAGAGCAGCTTGGTTACTGATTGCATCCACCCTGCGGATTGAGCAAGGACTAGCCACCCTAACTCAGAACCAGGCAAGCTTAGAGAGGATCATGGAACAAAAGTTCTATGACTTGGATGTCAAAGTGACAGAGATTCAGACTGCAGTGGAGCAGCTCCAGGATGACATGCAGGAGAGGAGAGGCAAGACTACAACTGATGCATTTGCCAGAGTGCCAAGAGCTTCGAGGTCGTCTGCAGTGCCAGTTGCTGACCCCAGAGCCACCACTTCTGCACCAGCTACAGCTTCAGTTCCACCAGCTCCAGTGTCCACTTCAGCCTCAACTCCAACCACGTCTACAGAAGGCTTCGTCCTTGGAGTGCTCCGGACTCCACCACCACCTGAAGATCAAGCCTGAGCGTCGATCTAGCACTATGCATTTTCTAGGAACTTTTTGGTAACTTGTTGCCAAAGGGGAGAAAAATGTATAGATCATAGGCTTCGAGAGAGAGTGTGTTGCTTTTTTCTCTCTTGCTTTATTTGGTGGTTTTTCGAACTTTGTTTGCTTTTGAGTGCTTGAGATACTATGTCATTGCTCGTGAGACATTGATGATCATGTGTTTGATCATAAGCTACACTTAATGCTTGGTGAATGCTATTATCTTATCTATCTTATGTGATCATTCACTATTCTTGGTGATGAGTGCATGTATTTCATTCTTATCATTTTAAGCGCTCCACCAAGATGTATGTGACATGGAAGAGTAACCCATGACTCTAACTCTTTGTGCATTTGCAGTTCAAAGCAAATTTTAAATATGCACAAATTTAGGGGGAGCTCTTACTTGTCACATACTTCTCAAAGCGACGATATATTTCATGCTTATTATCATTTGTCGAAGCTTTGATCTATATGTTGTCATCAATTACCAAAAAGGGGGAGATTGAAAGTGCAACTATCCCTAGGTGGTTTTGGTAATTCATAACAACATATAGCTCATTGAGTTAATGCTATTCCAAGATGATTATTTCAGGAAAGCTCAATGATTGGCATGGCATGGATGGTGAAAGTGGAACCCTCAAAATGCTAAGGACAAAGGATTGGCTCAAGCTCAAAAGCTCAAGACTCTTCATTTTATATTTTAGTGATCCAAGATCACATTGAGTCTTTAGGAAAAGCCAATACTATCAAGGCGGGATGAGGTGTTGCTTAATGAGCCTCTTGCTTCATGTGCTTAGTGATATGCTCCAAAACCCTCAACTACTTTCCCATATCCACATATGACCTAAACCCTAAGCCAAACTCGGTCCTACCGATTCTTCTATCCGGCGCCACCGAGTTTCACTTGTCATAAGCCACTGCCAAACCCTAGCAATTCGGTTCTACCGATAGGGATCTCGGTCTCACCGAGATGGGATCGCAAACTCTCTGTTTCCCTTTCGTAACTTTTTGGTCTCACCGAAAGAGCGAATCGGTCCCACCAAGATTGCAATGTAAATTCAGTGTTTCCTTTTTGTAACTTTTCGGTCTCACCGAAAGAGCAAATTGGTCCCACCGAGTTTGCCTGACCAACTCTCTGGTTAGCTAATTACCAAATTTGGTCTCACCGAGTTTGTGTAATCGGTCTCATCGAGATTACGTTATGCCCAAACGCTAACCATATCGGTCCTACCGAGTTGCATGTTAGTCCCACCGAAAATCTCTAACGGTCACTAGGTTTACCTTTCGGTCCGACCGAGTTTGTTGATTCGGTCCCACCGAGATTGGAAAACTGTATGTAACGGTTGGATTTTGTGTGGAGGCTATATATACCCCTCCACCTCCTCTTCATTCGTGGAGAGAGCCATCAGAACACATACACAATTCTAGCTCATATGTTCTGAGAGAGAACCACCTACTCATGTGTTGAGACCAAGATATTCCATTCCTACCATATGAATCTTGATCTCTAGCCTTCCCAAGTTGCTTTCCACTCAAATCTTCTTTCCACAAGATCCAAATCCTATGAGAGAGAGTTGAGTGTTGGGGAGACTATCATTTGAAGCACAAGAGCAAGGAGTTCATTACCTACACACCATTTGTTACTTCTTGGAGAGTGGTGTCTCCTAGATTGGCTAGGTGTCACTTGGGAGCCTCCGACAAGATTGTGGAGTTGAACCAATGAGTTTGTAAGGGCAAGGAGATCGTCTACTTCGTGAGGATCTACCGCTAGTGAGGCAAGTCCTTCGTGGGCGATGGCCATGTTGGGATAGACAAGGTTGCTACTTCGTGGACCCTTTGTGGGTGGTTGCTTCTTTGTGGACCCTTCGTGGGTGGAGCCCTCCGTGGACTCGCGCAACCGTTAGCCTTCGTGGGTGGAGCCCTTCGTGGACTCGCGCAACCGTTATCCTTCGTGGGTTGAAGTCTCCATCAACGTGGATGTAGGATAGCACCACCTATCCGAACCACGGGAAAAACATCCGTGTCTCCAATTGCGTTTGAATTCTCCAAACCCTTCCCTTTACATTCTTGCAAGTTGCATGCTTTACTTTCCGCTGCCAATATACCCTTTGCATGCTTGCTTGAATTGTGTGATGATTGCTTGACTTGTCCTACAATAGCTAAAATCTGCCAAGAACTAAAATTGGGAAAAGGTTAAGTTTTTATTTGGTCAAGTAGTCTAATCACCCCCCCTCTAGACATACTTCTCGATCCTACAATTTCCCCCTCCCGGAGGGAAGTTTCCCCGGCAGAACAGCTCCGTCGGAGCCCTAGATTGGTTCCGCCTCATGGCGGCGGAGCTTCGTCCCGTGAGCTAGCTTATGATTTTTTCCAGGGCAAAAGACCTCATATAGCAGAAGATGGCACTGGAGGCCTGTCGGTGTCAAAACCGGCGGATCTCGGGTAGGGGGTCCCGAACTGTGCGTCTAGGCGGATGGTAACAGGAGGCAGGGGACACGAAGTTTTACCCAGGTTCGGGCCCTCTTGATGGAGGTAAAACCCTACGTCCTGCTTGATTAATATTGATGATATGGGTAGTACCAGAGTAGATCTACCACGAGATCAGAGAGGCTAAACCCTAGAAGCTAGCCTATGGTATGATTGTATGTTGTCCTACGGACTAAAACCCTCCGGTTTATATAGACACCGGAGGGGGCTAGGGTTACACAAGGTCGGTTACAAAAGAGGAGATATACATATCCGTATTGCCTAGCTTGCCTTCCACGCCAAGTAGAGTCCCATCCGGACACGAGACGAAGTCTTCAATCTTGTATCTTCATAGTCCAACAGTCCGGCCAAAGGATATAGTCCGGCTGTCCGGAGACCCCCTAATCCAGGACTCCCTCAGTAGCCCCTGAACCAGGCTTCAATGACGATGAGTCCGGGCGCAGTATTGTCTTCGGCATTGCAAGGCGGGTTCCTCCTCCGAATACACCACGGAAGAATTTGAATACAAGGATAGTGTCGACCCTGCAAAATAAGTTCCACATACCACCAGAGAGAATAATATTTCGCAAATCTAATTTGCTGACTTGTTTTGGCAACACGACATTATGTCATGGCCCGGCGATTATTCGAACCGTTTCCTTTAACTAGCCCCGCACATAACGCGAGGCAGTTTTTTGACACGTCTTGTCAAAGCAGAGATCGTGTCCCCTTATCACGGGATTCTCATCAATACGGGTGTGGGTAACCCAACCGCGCCATCGATTACGCGCTTGGGGGATAAGCGAGTTTTACCAGGCTAGTGGGGACGCATAGTTTCGTCCGCCCATATAAAGGGATAAGGATTCACCTTTTCATCCACGCCTTCTTCCTCCTTTGCTCATCCATTTTCGCACACTCGAGCTCCAGCGCCCAAGTCCGCATTCCCACCTCAACCTTCTCCAACCATGTCCGGAGCGGGAGGCAGGTGGATGGTCTCCTCCGTCACGGAGGGACACATCAAGAAGCTGAGGAGAGCCGGATACCTGCCCGACGACATCGCGCACCGGCTCCCAGATGAGGGGCAGCTCATCCCCACCCCCAGGCCCCATGAGAGGGTAGTGTTCCTTACCCATTTCCTCCGCGGACTGGGATTCCCTCTCCACCCATTCGTGGGGCTCATGTTCTACTACGGCCTGGATTTCCACGATCTGGCCCCGAACTTCATCCTCAACATCTCGGCGTTTATCGTCGTGTGCGAGGCCTTCCTCCGCATCAAGCCCCACTTCGGCTTATGGCTGAAGACCTTCAATGTCAAGCCGAAGGTAGTGAGCGGCCGCCAGGCGGAGTGCGGAGGCGCCATGGTGGGCAAGATGCCCAACGTCACATGGCTCGAGGGCTCCTTCGTGGAGACCATAAAGGGGTGGCAATCGGGGTGTTCTACATCACCGAGCCGCGTGACCCTAAATGGGCAGCGGCCCCCGAGTTCCGATCTGGCATCCCCACGCGGCTCACCTCCTGGCAAGAGAAGGGCCTGTCCTGGGGTAGTTCGGAGAGCTGACCGGACTCCAAACATGTATTCAAAACATGGTGAACAAGAAGCTCAAACTCGTCAACGTAGTCCAGGTCATGCTCATCCGCGATCCTCCCGTGCCAACAACGGGCTTTCAACTTGTGGGAGTTCGACCCGGCCCAGCACCGAACTCTGAACAGGCTCTTCGACACAACTCACGAAGATGCCTGGAAGGTGCTATTTCAAGAGTGCCGAGGTTCCCCCTCCCACTACTGAGGACCGCGGATTCTGCGCGAAGCGCCAAGCCAGCGCGGTAAGCTGTTTTACCTCTCACAGGATACTTGTTTTTCATAGTTTGACTCTATGCGGGATCTAAGCTCCCGTACCTTTGACAGGACTGGCAGGAGACGGCCGGACAGATCGACTGTCCGGCTCCTTTGCCCGAAGGCCCAGCAGACGCTCTCCTGGCGAAGATGCTGACTCCGGCTCCTTATACCAGGTGCCGGAGAAGACCAAGAAGGCCAAGGGAACCCGAAAGAGTTCCCAACGCCAAGCGTCATCAGACTCACTGTCTGATGACTCTACGGCACACTCCTCTCCCAAAGACGAGGAGGTTGAAGAAGATGCTCCCCCTCTAGACGGGGGAGACAAGAAGAGGAAGGCCGCCCCAACTTGGGAGGCCGAAGGGTCCAAGAAGGGAAGGACTCTCCTTCCGGATAGTTCTATCACCGCTGCCGACGGCGAAGACGAGTGGCTGCCGTATTCGGATACTAGAGTGACTCATAGCATTCCTCTGTTGCACTGCTTCCCCTAACGCCGAATATGATTATGCAGGCCGCCACGAGCCCATATCGATGTATCATCGGACGGCTCCCTGGGCTCGTCAGATATGGATAGTGATCCACTTCCGACTGCCACCTCCCCTTACCCTGCGGACGACACCGAGGTATTGTCTCACGAGGCACCGGGTCGAGGGGAGACAGTTCCGGAGGCGCCTCAAGGCGACCTTCCGGACTCCGGGAGCAGAGGGGACAGGGCCCCTGAGGGCTCTGAGTTCGGCCCTCAGCCGAACACCGCGCCGGAACCTCCAGTGGTTCCGGACTCGGGCAGGCGGCCTTCTTCCAAGAGGGGCAAGACGCCTGTATCGGTGACCTCTGCCCATCCAGAGGCGCCGGACAATCTGCTGGAAGCGCTTCGCATCGCTTATATTGACGAGCAGCATCGTACTATTATGAGTGCGGTGGTCCAGAAGGTTCAGTCCGCCAAGAGCGGATTGACTGAAGCCTGTGCCAGCCTTCTAACAGGCTTTGAGGTAAGTGTTTAAAATATAGGAAAAATATTACCGCATAGACAGTAGCCCCTGATGCTCTGTTCGGTGTTCACAAAGAAAAGCCGAACAGAGGATCAAACAATATCGCAGGAGTCTAATATAAGTATGTCAATATGCGTATGCAGGCTTCGCTGCTGGCATCTGCCGCACTGACTGCGGAGGTCGCCGCACTGAAGCAGGACCTTAAAGGGTCCCAAGGACGAGCTCGGCCTTGCCAAGAGGCAGCTCGAGGAGAACAAAGGTAAGTAATACCTAGTCTATGGATATGTATAAAAAGAATGCGATTGCAAAATGACAGGATCATCATGAATTTGCCAGGGGCCACGACCGAAGTGGCGACCCTAAAGCAAGCGCTGTCCGAGGCCGAAGATAAAGCGGCCAAGGAGCGCACCGAGCGGAAAGGCAAGAGGCTCGGGTGGGCGAGGTGCAGCAAGAGCTCCAGGCTCTCGTGACGAAGCACGAGGCGTTGGAGCTTGACTCAAAGACGCGAGAGTCTGAGCTTGCCGCGGCCCTCGAGAGCGCGAAAAGTGCCAAGGCCGAAGCCCAAAAGGCCCTCCAGGAGATTGACGCGATGAAGAAAATAGCGGCGGGTAAGGCATTCTATATGCAAAGCAAGCATGTGAAAGTAAATTACCTATTACTTACCCGAATCCGAGCTCTCCAGGAGCATTCGCAGATTTGCCCCACGCGTGTCGGATGCCGCACAGTTTTACCAGGCCGAGGAGGGAAGCTCAACGGAGAAGCTGTTCTGGTCTCAGTATACTGGGACCGAACACCCGATGCCTATGAGCGACCAGCTGAAGCAGCTGGTCGAGCTACACAAGGCGGCCGAACAGGCCATGAAGGGCTTTATAGTCCGGCTGTGGCCTGGCGACGCCCTTCCGAACAGCTACTTCGGCCTGGTGAGGCGGCTTGTGGACGCCTGCCCACGGCTGGAGGTCGTCAAGCGGTCTGTCTGCATCGAAGGTGCACGCCGGGCTTTCGCCCCGTGAAGGTGCAATGGGCCAAGCTAGACGCATGAAGCTGATCAAGGAGGGACCGCCGCAGGGCAAGGAGCATCGCACCCCCGAAATTTATTATGAGGGTGTCCTGAAGGGTGCCCGTCTTGTAGCGGACGAATGTTCAAAGGATGTAATATTGAGTAAACTTGCTCGTGTGATCCTGTATGATGAAAACTTGTTTCATATGCGCTATGCAACGCTTGTTTGAATTTAAAATATTACCTTCTGTTTGGCTGTTTATCCAATCTGAGAGATGGCTAGTCCTCGGCTTCTGCCCCCATGCCGAGTGCTGGGGTGTTCGGGATAAACCTGAGCACTCTTGTTCCCATTTGGGTCCTTCGAGGGAGGTGCTCAGCACAGCGAACAAGGCAACCGACTAATAATGCTTTATCACTCTCACTTAGCCATAGTATTACGCCAGCTGGCGAAAGGGGGATGTGCTGCAAGGCGATTAAGTTGGGTAACGCCAGGGTTTTCCCAGTCACGACGTTGTAAAACGACGGCCAGTGAATTGTAATACGACTCACTATAGGGCGAATTCTATAATTTTAAATTTCAGCGAAGCCCCTAGTGTTTGGAAGACCGAGTTCGGGGCGCTATACACGCCTAGGCCGGACAAAGCCGACTCCTCGCTCTAAGCGGCATAAGTCTTTAGGGACTCGAAACCTCCCGAACAACGACCAGCTCTTGCCCTATCATGACAGTCAGTTTTAGCTTTCTCTACTGAGGTTCTTAGCCCAACTCAACCGGGGCACAATCACAGTAGTTCTCCCAGCGCTACCTTAGCCGATATAGCGGAACATAAGGTACCAAAACATGGGAGCCGGGCAAACCCAACTATTGACCAAAGACATGATTTGGAGCTGATGCATATAATGCTATAAGTTCGGAGGGCCGCACTTTGTGAAAGTGTTCGGACTTATCACGCCGTATTATGGGGTGCTTGAGCCCCTGGCGTATGGACCGTACCAAAGTGTACGGGTGCTAAATGTCATAATTGAACATATGTATTGAAAAAGAAATGAATAGAGAATGCAATAATAAGCTGAAGCTAAGCATTGTTTATTTTAAAAGGCTGTTGTGAAAGCAGAACGATACAAATAGTGCGATAAGCAAGAGATGGGACTATTTGACATGTCCCCCTCCAGGGGCGAGCTGCGAGACGGTATGTAAGACAGGTATTTTGCTCGTTATAGAGACCACCTGGGAATTCGACGTAGCTTTCTGCCTCCTTGGTTGTTGCATCGTGTGTTCGGCGGTTGTACTGCCGGACAGGCCTTCCGAAGAGTGGAGTCCTGAAAGTAGGAAATAATGACAAAATCGGGAGCCCCTAGTGCGGTTGAGCCGCATTTTTGGGAGTGCCGTGGTCGTGCCCCTCCCCCTGTGCCCATGGTATTTTCAGGGCGTGGTTGTGTACCGTAGTACTAATTTCGCAGTTTCACGAGGGCTGGGGTTGGGGCCATATTGCTACGCTTGCTCGGAACGTGCCAGGCGGTCTTGTTGTAGGTTACTCCGGGCACGCTTGACGGTGTCCGGACGTTTAATAGTCGGACTGGAGAAGTGCCTTGAGAGGCTGCTTTGTACTTCTGCTGCGAGGGCCGCCGTGTGCTCCTCCGTTCGGAGAGAGCGTTCGGTGTTTCCATTGACCGTAATGACTCCTCGAGGGCCTGACATCTTGAGCTTGAGATATGCGTAGTGCGGCACCGCATTGAACTTTGCAAATGCGGTTCGTCCGAGCAGTGCGTGATAGCCACTGCGGAACGGGACTATGTCGAAGATTAACTCCTCGCTTCAGAAATTATCCGGGGATCCGAAGACCACTTCAAGTGTAACTGAGCCTGTACAGTTGGCCTCTACACCTGTTATGATGCCTTTAAAGGTTGTTTTTGTGGATTTAATCCTTGAGGGATCTATGCCCATTTTCCGCACTGTATCCTGATAAAGCAGGTTCAGGCTGCTGCCGCCGTCCATAAGGACTCTAGTGAGGTGAAATCCGTCAATGATTGGGGCTAGAACCAATGCGGCGAATCCGCCATGGTGGATGCTAGTGGGGTGGTCCCTTCGATCAAAAGTGATCGGGCAGGAGGACCATGGGTTGAACTTTGGGGCGACTGGCTCCAATGCGTATACGTCCCTGAGTGCACGCTTCCGCTCCCTTTTGGGGATGTGGGTTGCGTATATCATGTTCACCATCTGCACTTGTGGGGGGAAGCCCTTTTGTCCACTATTGTTCGGCGGTCGGGGCTCTTCGTCCTCGTCGCTATGCAGCCCCTTGTCTCTATTTTCGACATTTAACTTGCCGACCTGCTTGAACACCCGACAATCCCTGTTGGTGTGATTGGCTAGTTTTTCGGGGGTGCCATGTATTTGGCACGTGCGATCGGGTATACGGTCCAAAATGGACGGGCCCGGAGTGTTCCTCTTAAATGGCTTTTTCTGCTGACCGGGCTTAGAGCCTCTGAATCCGGCATTAACTGCCGTATCTTTAGCGTTGTCGCTGTTAATGCGATGCTTGTGCTTGTTGCGACGCGACCTGCCATTGCTATCCTTGGTATCCGAATTACCAGGGCTCTTGGTCATGTTATTGCTATGAGCCAGCTAGCTGTCTTCTCCCGCGCAAAAGCGGGTCATGAGTGTCGTGAGAGCTGCCATAGATTTCGGCTTTTCCTGTCCAAGGTGTCGAGAAAGCCACTCGTCACGGATGTTATGCTTGAAGGCTGCTAGGGCCTCTGCGTCCGGACAGTCAACGATTTGATTTTTCTTGGTTAGGAACCGTGTCCAGAATTGTCTGGCAGATTCTTCTGGCTGCTGAATTATGTGGCTCAGGTCATCAGCGCCTGGTGGTCGCACATAAGTGCCCTGGAAATTGTCGAGGAATGCGGCTTCCAGGTCCTCCCAACAACCAATTGATTTTGCTGGCAGGCTGTTAAGCCAATGCCGAGCTGGTCCTTTAAGCTTGAGTGGGAGGTATTTGATGGCGTGTAGATCATCGCCACGGGCCATGTGGATATGAAGGAGATAGTCCTCGATCCATACCATAGGATTTGTTGTGCCATCGTAGGATTCAATGTTTACGGGTTTGAAACCCTCTGGGATTTGATGATCCATTACTTCATCTGTGAAGCATAGTGGGTGTGGCGCCTCTGTACTGGGCTATATCACGATGTAGCTCAAATGAGCTTTGTCTGCTGTGTTCGGCCCAGCCGGATTTATTGTATCCGGCGTGACGGTTATCGTCTCGTGTCGTGGGGCGCCCGCGCGATCCGTAGATCGATCTTGTTTGCCTTGCCCTGTCTTCCAACATATCTCGCAGGTCTAGCGCATTTCCCCGTGCGTTGGTATTGTTTGAGCGACGCCGGGGTGCGGCTTGAATGGAGGGCCGGGAGGACTCTCTGTCGCGGCCGTGAGGTGGCCGGTCAGCCGCATCATGCGCTAGTGATGTAGGCTTAAGTGCTTCCTCCTCTAAACGGGGTAGCAACCTGCGCTATGGGTAGCTCTTGGAGGGGCGTTTGAGTTCGTATTCCTCGGCTGCAAGGACTTCTGTCCATCTGTCGGCTAGCAAGTCTTGATCAGCTCTAAGCTGTTGCTGTTTTTTCTTAAGGCTACTCGCCGTGGCCATAAGCCTATGCTTAAAGTGCTCTTGTTCGACGGGATCCTCAGGCACGACAAATTCGTCGTCGCCGAGGCTTGCCTCGTCTTCGGAGGGAGGCATGTAATTATCATCCTCTTCTTCTCTGTCTGCTGCTCTCTCAGGGGGCTGGCTTCTCCATCCTCCTGCGCTGAATCTTGCTGGAGGGAATTGTCTTCGGCACTGTCTGGGGTGTTATTATCTCCTGTGCCGGCATCAACATTTTTGCTTTGGTGGGACTTAGAGCGGCGCCGCCGACGCCGACGCTTGGGTTGCTTCTTGGAGGGGTCGCCCCCCGTTGTTCCGTCGCCGTTGCCTTCTTTGGGTGTATCCACCATATATATGTCATATGACGAGATGGCTTTCTAGTGCCCTATAGGCGCTGGTTCATGTTCGTCTCCTACATCGTCGTCCAAACCGTCGATGTCTTCGGAGTCGAAGTCGAGCATGTCGGTTAAATTATCGACAGTGGCTACGAAGTGGGTGGTGGGTGGGCGTCGAATTTCTTCATCGTCCGCATCCCAATCCTGTTGGCCATAGTCCGGCCAGGGCTCTCCTGACAAAGAGAGAGACCTTAGTGAATTCAGAATGTCGCCGAAGGGCGAGTGCTGAAAGATATCCGCGGCGGTGAATTCCATGACCGGCGCCCAATCGGATTCGATTGGTAGGGGCGCGGAAGGTTCAGAGTCCAGAAAAGAGTCCGGCACCTTGGAGTCATGGGCTTCGCAGAGGATGAGGCTGGTGTTCGGCTCGATCGCCGTTGAGACTGCGGCCCCCGAGGCGGTGTCTAGCCACCCGTCCTCGATCGGCGCAGTTGGCTCCGAGCTAAGGGTCGGAGCTGATGCGGGCACGGCCTCTAGGGTACTGTTCGGCGACAGAGCTAGGTCATACCCATCATGATAGTGCGGCGCGCCCGGCTGTGGCTCGAATCCGTCGAAGATCAAGTCTCCGCGGATGTCGGCCATGTAGTTCAAACTTCCAAATCCGACCTGATGGCCAGGGGCGTAGCTTTCAATCTGCTCCAGATGGCCAAGCGAATTAGCCCGCAGTGCAAAGCCGTCGAACACGAAGATCTATCCGGGGAGAAAGGTCTCACCCTGGATCGCATCGTTGTTGATGATCGGAGGAGCCATCGGGCCTAAAGGTGACGACACAGAGGAACTCTCAATGAAAGCACCAATGTCGGTGTCAAAACCGGCGGAACTCGGGTAGGTGGTCCCGAACTGTGCGTCTAGGCGGATGATAAAATGAGACAAGGGACACAATGTTTTTACCCATGTTCGGGCCCTCTCGATGGAGGTAAAACCCTACTCCTGCTTGATTAATATTGATGATATGGGTAGTACAAGAGTAGATCTACCACGAGATCAAAGAGGCTAAACCCTAGAAGCTAGCCCATGGTATGATTGTTGTTCGTCCTATGGACTAAAACCCACCGATTTATATAGACACCAGAGAGGGCTAGGGTTACACAGAGTCGGTTACAATGGGAGGAGATCTACATATCCGTATTGCCAAGCTTGCCTTCCATGCCAAGGAAAGTCCCATCCGGACACAGGACGAAGTCTTCAATCTTGTATCTTCATAGTCCGAGAGTCCGACCAAAGGTTATAGTCCGGCTATCCAGACACCCCCTAATCCAGGACTCCCTCAGTGAGCTTCTGAGCCACAAACTCATCAACTCCACAAGCCTTGAAACTATCATATACTCCTGGATAGTGTTGTTCATTCTCCTTGATGTACTCCCAGTTGACCCATCTCATGTCACATACTATTGGTTTCTTGTCAAGCAACACTTTCTCATAAAAATCCTTCTGTTCTTTGGTATGGAACCTGTAGTCCACAGCAGTTCTCCTTCTGGTGGCATATGGATCTGACTCTCTCCATAGCCTCAATCCTGAGTCCTTCCTGCTCTTCATGTTTTCTGCTTCAGGATGAGCATCATTATGATCTGGAATTTTTGGCTTTAACTTCCTCAAAACATGTGTCTCATCATCTTCTTCTTCAGCAACAGTTTCAGGCACCGGGGCCTTGTTTTTCTTAGTAGTTGGAATGTTCCTGGTACTCCTCTTTGGTGCAGTTTTGGGTTTTGGAGCAGCTGGCTTGGGAGCTTCTTTGGGCTTAGATGAAGCAGCCCCTAATCTTATGGCATCTCCCATAAGTTTCTGTGCCTTAGGTGCTGGTGCAGCATCTTCTTCCTCTTCCTCTTCAGAGTCCCTCATCATAGATGGCTTTCCAATTACTCTGGCCATGGTCTTCTTGACCCTCTCTTTCCTCTTCTTGCCATCTCCAGTTTCCTTGGGTTCAAGAGTGAGCTCCATTTTCTCACATGTGGCAAATTTCCTAGGTTTAGACATTGGATGTCTTCCTGCTAGCCTCTTGGTCTTCAGACCTGGCTTAGTTGCAGCAGTAGTGCTATATTCCTTTTTAATTACTTTCTTCTTGGAAGTGTCCTCATCCTCAACTACCACATAGTCTTCATCCTCAGATTCAGAAGTTTTCTTCTTTCTGGCCCTGGTGGCAGCTTTTGGCAAGTTGCTGGGTGTGCTCCTGCTTCCATCATCTGAGCTGCTAGAGGGACTAGTGCCCTCACTCATGTGAACCTGCTCCTCTGACTTGTTCTGACTGTCACTTTGATCAGACATAATGCAATCTCTGACAGCTGACCCTGTGAATAGATTATAGATGAGGTAGAGTGGATGAGCATCACAAAATACAGAGGTTTTTGCAAAAGAATGAATCAAAAACTTAGTTTTAGTTTTTCTCAGAAAGCATTTCAGATCAACCGATTTGTAAACTCGGTGATACCGAAGCAGCTGTTGGAACCTAAACTAGTGAACTCGGTCAGACCGAGTCATAGTTCGGTGGCACCGAGACTGCTAGGGTTTCACAAAGTCCTGAACTCGGTCACACCGATTTTCAATTCTCGGTCAGACCGAGAATCACATGTGCAATGGCCTGAGCCGAATCAGTGTTACCGAGTTCCACAACTCGGTTGGTCCGAGATGGTTTTGGCGGAAACCTAACCCTAAATTTTCAAATCATCTCTAATATACAGAGTGTTTTTGACTGGATAAGATAGTTTCAATCATGGCAAGATTCATGGCGAACACAATGTGCTAGGAATCAGATAAGAATAGCACAGTGATCAAGTTCATACCCTAGTTCGGCGATGAACTCGCTACGGCGGCAATGGCGGGGATGATTCCCGTTGACGGCAGCGGAGACCAGCGGCAGGAGGCAACTGGCGATGAGGAGGACGATCCGGAGACCCTGGAGGCAGAGTGGGCTAAGCGCGGGCGAAAGAGTTCGGAGAAAATTTCCAAAATTTTGCCCGTGGGTATATATAGCCCGACCCTGTCGGTGTGACCGAGTGGAACAACTCAGTGGCACCGAGATGCATAACTGCAAGCAGTTGCTGCAACTCGATGTGACCGAAAAGTTCAAATAGGTTACACCGAGATTGAAAACCTAGATCGACTTAGTGATCTCAGTATGACCGAAATGGGTGAATCGGTCAGACCGAAACACACAAAGAAGTTTTGGAAGTTTAAGTCTATGATGAATCAGGGACTCCGAGTGCTCCTCACACAGAGTGGTTCGAATCTGACTTGATCAAATTTTGTGATGTAGCATGAATAGAGTTTGAGACGAGAAAAGCATAGATAGCTAGAGAAGGTTATTAGGCATTCTTGTCCATCCACTTGGCAAGAGAAAAAAGAAACCAATCAAACAAAACAACAAGTGGATGTCCTTGAATGAGTAAATTATGCAACCAACATGCTCACACAATAAAATGGCAATTGAAATATGTGGCAAAGCATGCACAACCAATTCTAGCATCTATCAAGCAATTGGCGATGACTAGGTCATCTATATATGAGTATATTGACTTAGGAGTTAAATGAGAACATTTGATCATAGGTCATACTCATCGTTTAAGCACAAGTGGGGTTACCACTTTTACATAAAGCGTTGTTGTTTTCACACCATTAGAGTTGCTTTAGCTCAATTCTTAGAGTAAAGCTCCCCCTAGATGTGAGATCCCCCTTTTATAGGGATGAACTAACCTTGGGTTTTGTTGATGATGACTTCATGTAGATGTTGAAGATGTGGATGCTCAATGTTGATGTAGATCATTTGGAGCTATCCTTTGGAGTGAGTTGCACTTTTAATACCTACACGGGTTAGTCCCACAAGGAACAAACAAGGATATCCATAGGCATAGAGTGATACACACACAAGATGGTGTCTATGAAAGCTTTAGGTTACCTTGTCCCTTGTCTTACCAACAAGAGGGTTTGTGACTCCTTGAACTAGTGCAAGATGTGGAGGTTGATTGCACTCGTTCTTGCCAAAATGATAAGAGTGAAGTATGTTGGCGGAGTCACCCTTAAGAACTCTCTAGTTCTTCTTCTTCAGGATCCACACCATCTTGATGGGAATCCTCGGAGTTGTAGTTGTACTTGATGAAGTGGACTTTGATGTAGTCTTGGGAACCCACTTGACCAAGGCCTTAGGAGCTTCTTCAAATGCATCAATTTCCTCTTGAAGCTTGTCCTTGCCTTTTTGCTTGTGGTCTTGTGGTGAAAGATCATCTTGAGCTTGTGTCCCTTTGAAAGAAGTAGGATCATACTTCTCTTGTTGAGGAACAAACTTCGTCTTGGGGTATTGATCTTCTTCCCACTCAACTCCATTGGCATTGAACTTCCGTTCAAAACCAACACCTTGGTTCTTCCGATGCCTTCCTTGCTTGCGTACAATTTCCTCGAATTTCTTACTCCCGGCAAGGCTCTTGTAAACACCTTTCTCTATAATTCCCTTCTGTCAGGACCCTGATTCCAAGTCACATCGGTCTAGCCGGTAACACCTCATATCACTTTGCGGCCTCACGCACGGTATTCCCACGGGTGTCGCCTTACCATGGCCCGGGACCGTTTGCGCCTTTTGGCTCACGTATATGATAGTGTCGCTAGCATCCATATGACAGAGAACCTGGGCCGACATGGCTAGTCGTGAACCCAAAGCGGCACCAACCTATGGGGACAGGCATACATGAATCACATCGAGCATGTCGGTCAGCAGCGTGTGAATCCGGGCTGTAGCACTGGGCTAACAGGACTCCAGGAACCCGGGCTGTAGCAGGCTAGGCAGGACTCCGGATGTCACCACCTGACATTTCCCCGAAGGGACAGACACAGGAACAAAGTGAAACACATGCCGGCCAGTCAAGTGTCCTGAGCAGTAGTGCTGGGCTAGCAGGACTCCGGTGAACCGGGCTGTAGCGGACTACTATGGCTCATGGAAGCACTAGACTACATTTCCCCATAAGAGAGGCTGCCAAGGATAAACAACTAGATTGTCGGATCCCACACATACCAAGCATTTCAATCATACACACAATATGCTTGATATGTGTAAATACAACATGGCATCACAACATAACTCTACGACTCAAGTATTTATTCATTAGGCTTCAAAGAGCCAGATAAAACAAACATGGGTCTCATGACCCAACATTCAGAGCATACAAGTCAAAGCACATGCGAAAGCTTAACATGTATGAGTACAGACATCTACAAATGAAAAAGGCTGAGAAGCCCGACTATCTACCAGATCCTGCCGAGGGCACAAGATCGTAGCTGAGGTATCAAGATAAACGTCGAAGTCCACACGGAACTACTAGCGAGACTGAAGTCTCTCTGCAAAAACATAAATTAAGCAAACGTGAGTACAAATGTACCTAGCAAGACTTACATCAGAACTAGCTACATATGCATCAGTATCAAGAAAGGGGTAGTGGAGTTTAACTGCAGCAAGCCAGCTTTGACTTGGTGGCTATCGTGAACTACGACTGCAAGTAACTCTTTTGAGGTGGCGCACACGAGTCCACATATTCACCATATCAATACACCACTATGGACCCGCTCTCGTCTCCCTACGAGAACGCCATCCATAGCACTCACGCTTATCTTGCGCATTTTAGAGTATCCACTTTCACTTGTCTATGAACTACGCAAGGGGTCCAAGTTTCCATATCCGAGGAATCCAGCTATTCGAATAGATAATGAAAACCCTTCAGGGGTGTGCTTCTTCACACACGCTCCCACCACTTACCGTCGTTTACACGACATGTACTCGGCAACCTTCAAGCGGAAGCCCAACGAGGGTGTCGGCCACGGCCTACCTAAACACTCAAGTCTCTAGTCCAGGTTTATCGCCTATCTAGGTTCCATCCGCAGGGAGTCCGGCCGAGGTTTCCACTTACGGCCCCGAACGATGTGAACAGGGTTCCCGAGACACCAAACGGGCGCCCGGTACACCGTGCCATGGTGTATCTACCGCATCATAGCCCACCCCTAGGGTCAGTGCTACGCACGGCCGCCAACACATAACCTACAAACACCAGAAACTAGTTGCAACTCCTGGACAGAGTACTAGGGTGATTAAGAAGCCGAGAGGGTCAATTAAGGATCCCAATGAGTGGTAGTAGCTGTTCATGGATCACAGACACAGAACTCAGTTCCTAAGAATAGTTTCAATGAGACAACCCACTGTGTACTCCTACATGGCCTCTCACCGCTACCTTTACCAAATCGCGTTCACACACTTAGCTCACACACTGTAGGACATGTTCATCACCATTCCAATTCATTCCCGATGAATCAGATCCGACACAACTCCATGCAATAGCAGGCATGACAAACAAGCATGAATGAGTAGGCACATCAGGGCTCAAACAACTCCTACTCATGCTAGTGGGTTTCATCTATTTACTGTGGCAATGACAGGTCATGCAGAGGAAAGGGGTTCAACTACCACAGCATGTAACAGTTGAATCGTTGTTGTCCTAATGCGATAAAAGAGAGCAGGAGCGAGAGAGTGGGATCATATCGGAATGAACAAGGGGGTTTTGCTTGCCTGGCACTTCTGAAGATAATATAGCTCTTCATCGGTGTCATCGAACTCATCGTCGGAACACGTCTATCGAGAGGGGACAACCACCGGCATAACACAGAAAGAACACAATCAATGCAAATGCGACAATATGATGCATGATCATGACATGGAAATATGCTATGATTTGTACTAATGAATCTAGCAACAATTTAAATGAAGTCCATATGAACCAAGGGTTCATATGCAAACTCCATAAGGGGTATTTAAAATGCCATTATCATGTTTTCACTTATACAGGGGGTATAAGTTTGTTGAACATGCATGAAAGTAGCATAGATGGATAGATTGGATTTTTCTGATAATTTTTCATATATAATTTATTTCATTCTGAGTTATAGATTATTGTCTATGATTTTTAGAAGTTTAGGCAATTTTTTGGAATTTCCTGAATAAGAATAAATCCAAAATATGAGTTATTGCGTCAGCACTGCGTCTTTGTGACGTCAGCTGGTCAACTGGGCGCCTCCAGGTGAAACCTGACCAGTAGGGCCCACTGGTCAGTAGTTAGTTAACTAACTAGAGTTAGTTAGTGTTAAACTAATGCTAATCCTAGTTTATTTAGTGGCCTGGGGCCCACACGTCAATGACCCAGGGGGTCAAACGTGGCCCACCCGAGGTCAACTTGGTCAGCAGGGTCAAACCCCTGGCCAACAGGGTCAAACCTGCCGGCGGCTTGACGCCAACAAGGCCAGACGCGGCGGCGCGGCTCGGGAATGCGCTATAGGCGGCGGTTTCGCGCGCTGAGGGCACCAGGGCATAGCCCTTGCTCCCGCGCATCTAGTGGAGACAACAGTAGGTCACGGGGTCACTGTAATCGATGCGGGCGACGGGTCGAGCGGCGGCCGGAGCTACGGGTGTGCTCGGGTTGGAGCTAGGGGACATGTGGGGAGGAGCTGGTGGTGGCTACGGGTGCGCGAAGACACGCTGAGCACGGTGGTGCGCTCGGTTGCGGCTCTAGGTGGCGGTGGCCACGGCGGCAACATGGCTGGGCGGCGGTGAGCTCTCGGGTCCGGCGGAAATAGCAGCTAGAGCGGCCAAACGGCATGGGGAGAAGAGGGGAACGGGTCAGCGGCTCAGCGCGAGTCCAACGAGCGCGAGGGCGAGGCCGGGGATGCTCTGTGGGCGGCGAATCAAGCAACGGCGGCCGTCGGTGCAGAGGACGAACATGGCATCGAGGACGGCGTTGCAGGGCTTCCGGCAGGGCATGGCTCGGTGGGGAGGAAGAGGGGGTCGAGGCGGATCTTCCGAGCGCTTGGGCGAGGCGAGGCAGTGGCTGTGGCCACGACAACAGCGAGCGGCGGCGACGGCTGCACTCGAGCATGAGAGGGAGAGAGAGTAGAGGAGGGGGAGGAGCACGGGGAGAGTGAGAGAGCGGTCGGGGCGGCGTGGCATCGCGAGGGAGGCCCAGGGCAACGAGGGGGAAGCGGCAGGAAGCAGGAGGTGGCACGGTCGCGGGCCGGCGTGAGGCGATCACACGCCTCGCGTCCTTCTGGCGCGAGGTGGAGGACGACTGGCAGATGGGCCTGGTGGGCTGCTACAGTGCCAGGCCGGCTAGGTAAGCGCCAGGTAATCTCTCTCTCTCTCTCTCTCTTTGGTTAATGTTTTTTCTATTTCTCTGTAACTTCTAGGCTTTATTAAAAATACCAGAACGTTTCCAAAAATCCCAAAAATAATTGTGGGCTCTGGTTGGAATATTCCCAACAGCCCTCACTTAAGTTCAGAATTAATTGAGCATTTAAAATATTATATAGCATTTAAATGCCCAATTGCAAATAGCATATGATTTAATTCAAAAATCCAGGATGGCCTAGAATTATGTGCATCATTTTTGTCAGAGGTGTTGGACCAATTCAAAAATGATGAACATTTCTAAAGGGCATTTTGGGATCATTGAAAAGATTTAAGTTTGAACCTGGTTGAATTTCATTTGCTGCTAGGGTTTATTATCCCCCGTTTCAAGTTTATTGAAAATAATAGAATGCATGATGCTCACTGATGCAACTATTTGTAAACAATTCTAGGGCTGTGACAACTCACCCCCACTAAACAAGAATCTCATCCCGAGATTCAAGCGTGGGGAAAAAAGAAGGGGGAACACAAACTAACACGATCTTCATGATCCAGGTGGCACTTCATAAGAACGTTGATTCGATCACCATCATTGTCTCGAGGTCTTGCCTCGAGAACTCCAACTAACATGACAATGAGAGGAAAGAGAAAACTCTGGAAGGACCGATCTTATCGAAGATCGAACAACTCAGGATCAACTCACGGAGTGAGACATTGAAACATCTCTCGAGCTGAGACACGAAGTACACATCTAGAGGGGTGGAGTGGAACAGATGACGAGGGTTCACTAGGTAGACAACAATTCCACACCTAAGAGGGTGGTGAACGGTTGTCAACGTAGCGAGGATTTGAGTTGCCATGATACCATAACGAGACACCCTAGAGAAGGATGACTCGTAGAATTTTCCCTTAAGTGGCAAAAAGAATTACTTTTGATCCAGAGATCAATAAAATTCTCTATACCAGCCTAGGGAAAATCTCGAGCAATCGTTTGAAGGAGTTCGAAAGAATGACATACCCTGACTAGAATGGATGATGTGGACTACCTTGTTGAAGACAACGCAATGGATGATTTTTGCTTATCATCGGAAATGGATGGGATCCATGGTAGGACCACTTTTGGAGATGATCCTGAACAGCAACTGCTGAGAAGGGCAGTCCATAGTAGGATGACACAATGGCGGTGCAAGCTGGGAACAAAATGCAACTGTTGGGAATGTTCCAACCATCATATCTGCCTGAGATTCAGATCTGGTTAGAAACATGATACTTCAGACTCACATGTCTGAAAGAAGAGTTTCAACACAAGTCGACGAGATAACGTTGCGAGATTCTCGGGAAATGAACTACGATAGCAAGCTCCAAAACATGAGCGGGTTCTGCTACACACATGTGAACAAGCTGTCCCAGACAAGCATGACCACGTAGTAGTCTTATAATAAAACACTACCGAGTTCAGGTGGAGAACCATCGTCGAGGATATCAAAGTCCTTGCATAAGGCATGCTCTTAAGAAGGAACTTCTTCTCCTTGAACAAGTCATTCAGTGGCTTGGTGTGCTAGGAAACACATATAGAACGGACGCGGCCAACCTATCAAACCATAGAGTACTTCGCACATGCGTAACTAACTTGGGATGATTCCAGAGGAAGCAAAAACAATCTTTCTCGTATTCACGGCAGCAACTTGCATAGAATGCGCATGAATTCGAGGAAGTCACTTCTTCCATCCAAGCATAAGCTTCATGAACGGAACACGAAGCATTGCTTACAAAGTTTCCAACACTAATTTACATGTTCAACATGAATCATGGACATGATGAAATTGTTGTCAGTGGGCTCAACAACAAACCATCAAGGCTTCCATATAGATGGAATTCCATAATTAAGTGAACACTGTGATAGCATTGGTCAGACCAAAGGATGTAACGGTGTATGCCCGAGGGATCAACCATGAGTAAGACAACATTATGAACATCGTTGGTTCTGATTTGATTTGAGGATAGCCCACACTCAAATCAAAGTTTGGATAAGACAATAGATCCAATAACTTATCACGAGGACCAATCGATGAAAATTTTATCTTTCTTCAACACACACACACACATAAAAGTTATCCCTTAACACGAACTAAGTCAGACAAGCTTTTATCTTCCAACTCTCCAAGTTGTTGTTTAGCTTAACCAACTAGCTCGGGGTATCCAACACGGATTATTGGAGAAGGAGTGGTTTACAAGAAACCAACTTGATCACGAACTCAACATAGCGGTCAGGTGACAACCTGGTAACACTTCCGAGAAGATATTCGGAAAATCACAAACCATCGAAATGTTATTAAGCTTGGAAGAATCTTGCTTTCGAGGCAGGATGATATGATCAAAAGAGCGAGGGATTGACACAATCCTAACTCATTGATCGAAAAGTGCACTGGGAATAAGGCTAGGTAGCACGATCAATCTTAGGATGATGATTCAGTAACCAACATGCTAAGAATGAAATTATTGTCCATTACCTACCAAGCAATGAAGTTGCTAGGATTATAGATTTCACGCATCATGATTCACTTGTCGGATAACATGGGGACCAAGGAATGAATAATGATGGCAAGAAGTATCACTTTATCAAGAGTTCATAGGATGGTATGCAATTTCCATGACATTCTTGATATAAAGTGTGTAATACTCCAAGGTAGAACAGAATAAAAAGCTGATTGGCATTTGATTTGTGGATTACAACTGCTTTGACTCAATCCTGGATATGGATGAGGTACTGGAGTCTGTTTCTCCTAGTCATTCTGGAATAGAATGGCTTGACGAACCACAAGAGTAATAGGCATCAATAGCACGAGTGCACGACTACTCCTGACTACAAATTGATAGACGGAGGTAAAAACACAACTAATGAGGGACAACTCAAAGAACATATGATTTTCTAAGTTGTGGATGCATGGATTAGTATGTCGAGCAAGATCAACATTTCTTCCGGATAACCCATGCAGAAAGGTAGAACTGGAAGATTCACAATGTAGAACGAAGAACTCATCAAGAGCACTCTGATTGTGATCTTTTGATCGAACAAACTTCTGCCATAAATGGTTCATAGTATTTGGAAGAAGGAAATACCATGGACCTCGAGGACTAATGCAAAGGTTACTAATAACCTAAAGGAACGAGCAAACACTATCAACATGAAGTAAGTAGGGTGAATCTCGGGTTCAAAAACCCAGGAATAGAATGCCTACTAACTAATGGCATGACGGGATGCTTCGTGATTAATGGCCAGAGTCATCACACTGGGAATACAAAGCATTGCTAGATTACTAGGTGACTCCCTAAGACACCTAGGGTCATAATAATAGCTCTAACATATATGTCGAGGCAATAGAGTACCTCAACTCATCGATTAGTGTGGTTGAACTGGCCCCAAGGGACATCGGGAACGGAAAGAATGGATTTGCAAATGCATCAGACTATGTAGAGACCTGGGATGACTCGGATAACATAACGACTGTAAATGCTCAAAAATATTTGAGACATCGTGCAAAATGGTGGCATAACCACTCAACAACATCATATCAGGGTTCTGAGGCCATTTAACAACACACTGGAGTTGTAGAAACTGAACTGAGGCTTGAGACCAACAATCCTACGAATCTATGGATTAGTAACACGTGATCCTAATAGAAAGATGAGAAGCCTATTTCTTAATCCCCGTAGAAGAGAAGAGGGTGACTCAGATCAGAAGGCATAAGGTATAAGGAGTAAAAAGAGCCATACGTTCCCTTCCACAATCAATTCCCTTACATAACTAAAGCATTTCTAGACACAACTTCGACCAGTTTGGCTTGGTAATCCTATAGGCAGTCAGGCTCTGATACCAAAACTGTCAGGACCCCGATTCCAAGTCACATCGGTCTAGCCGGTAACACCTCATATCACTTTGCGGCCTCACGCACGATATTCCCACGGGCATCTCCTTACCATGGCCCGGGACCGTTTGCGCCTTTTGGCTCACGTATATGATAGTGTCGCTAGCATCCATATGACAGAGAACTCGGGCCGACATGGCTAGTAGTGAACCCAAAGCGGCACCAACCTATGGGGACAGGCATACATGAATCACATCGAGCATGCCGGTCAGCAGTGTGTGAATCCGGGCTGTAGCACTGGGCTAATAGGACTCCGGGAACCACGGCTGTAGCAGGCTAGGAAGGACTCCGGATGTCACCGCGTGACATTTCCCCGAAGGGACAAACACAGGAACGAAGTGAAACACATGCCGGCCAGTCAAATGTCCTGAGCAGTAGTGCTGGGCAAGCAGGACTCCGGTGAACCGGGCTGTAGCGGACTACTATGGCTCATGGAAGCACTAGACTACATTTCCCCATAAGAGAGGCTGCCAAGGATAAACAACTAGATTGTCGGATCCCACACATACCAAGCATTTCAATCATACACACAATATGCTCGATATGTGTAAATACAACATGGCATCACAACATAACTCTACGACTCAAGTATTTATCCATTAGGCTTCGAAGATCCAGATAAAACAAACATGGGTATCATGACCCAACATTCAGAGCATACAAGTCAAAGCACATGCGGAAGCTTAACATGTCTGAGTACAAACATCTACAAATGAAAAAGGCTGAGAAGCCTGACTATCTACCAGATCCTGCCGAGGGCACAAGATCGTAGCTGAGGTATCAAGCTAAACGTCGAAGTCCACACGGAACTACTAGCGAGACTGAAGTCTCTCTGCAAAAAAATAAATTAAGCAAACGTGAGTACAAATGTACCCAGCAAGACTTACATCAGAACTAGCTACATATGAATCAGTATCAAGAAAGGGGTAGTGGAGTTCAACTGCAGCAAGCCAGCTTTGACTCGGTGGCTATCCTGAACTACGACTGCAAGTAACTCTTTTAAGGTGGCGCACACGAGTCCACATATTCACCATATCAATACACCACTATGGATCCGCTCCCGTCTCCCTACGAGAACGCCATCCATAGCACTCACGCTTATCTTGCGCATTTTAGCGTATCCACTTTCACTTGTCTATGTACTATGCAAGGGGTCCAAGTTTCCATATCCGAGGAATCCAGCTATTCGAATAGATAATGAAAACCCTGCAGGGGTGTACTTCTTCACACACGCTCCCACCACTTACCGTCGTTTACACGACATGTACTCGGCAACCTTCAAGCAGAAGCCCAACGAGGGTGTTGGCCACGGCCTACCTAAACACTCAAGTATCTAGTCCAGGTTTATCGCCTATCCAGAGGTTCCATCCGCAGGGAGTCCGGCTGAGGTTTCCACATACGGCCCCGAACGATGTGAACAGGGTTCCCGAGACACCAAACGGGCGCCCGGTACACTGTGCCACGGTGTATCTACCGCATCATAGCCCACCCCTAGGGTCAGTGCTACGCACGGCCGCCAACACATAACCTACAAACACCAGAAACTAGTTGCAACTCCTGGACAGAGTACTAGGGTGATTAAGAAGCCGAGAGGGTCAATTAAGGATCCCAATGAGTGGTAGTAGCTGTTCATGGATCACAGACACAGAACTCAGTTCCTAAGAACGGTTTCAATGAGACAACCCACCGTGTACTCCTACGTGGCCTCTCACCGCCACCTTTACCAAATCGTGTTCACACACTTAGCTCACACACAGTAGGACATGTTCATCACCATTCCAATTCATTCCCGATGAATCAGACCCGACACAACTCCATGCAATAGCAGGCATGACAAACAAGCATGAATGAGTAGGCACATCAGGGCTCAAAAAACTCCTACTCATGCTAGTGGGTTTCATCTATTTACTGTGGCAATGACAGATCATGCAGAGGAAAGGGGTTCAACTACCACAGCATGTAAGAGTTGAATCGTTGTTGTCCTAATGCAGTAAAAGAGAGCAGGAGCGAGAGAGTGGGATTGTATCGGAATGAACACGGGGGTTTTGCTTTCCTGGCACTTCTGAAGAAAATATAGCTCTTCATTGGTGTCATCGAACTCATTGTCGGAACACGTCTATCGAGAGGGGACAACCACCGGCAAACACAGAAAGAACACAATCAATGCAAATGCGACAATATGATGCATGATCATTACATGGAAATATGCTATGATTTGTACTAATGCATCTAGCAACAATTTAAATGAAGTCCATATGAACCAAGGGTTCATATGCAAACTCCATAAGGGGTATTTAAAATGCCATTATCATGTTTTCACTTATACAGGGGGTATAAGTTGGTTGAACATGCATGAAAGTAGCATAGATGGATAGATTGGATTTTTCTGATAATTTTTCATATATAATTTATTTCATTCTGAGTTATAGATTATTTTCTATGATTTTTAGAAGTTTAGGCAAATTTCTGGAATTTCCTGAATAAGAATAAATCCAGAATATGAGTTATTGCGTCAGCACTGCGTCATTGTGACGTCAGCTGGTCAACTGGGCGCCTCCAGGTCAAACCTGACCAGTAGGGCCCATTGGTCAGTAGTTAGTTAACTAACTAGAGTTAGTTAGTGTTAAAGTAATGCTAATCCTAGTTTTGTTAGTGGCCTGGGGTCCACACGTCAGTGACCCAGGTGGTCAAAATGGGCCCACCCGGGGTCAACTTGGTCAGCGGGGTCAAACCCCTGGCCAACAGGGTCAAACCTGCTGGCTGCTTGACGCTGGCAAGGCCAGACGTGGCGGCGCGGCTCGGGAATGCGCTATAGGCGGCGGTTTCGCGCGCTGAGGGCACCAGCGCATAGCCCTTGCTCCCGCGCATTTAGTGGAGACAGCAGCAGGTCATGGGGTCATCGGAATTGACACCGGCGACGGGTCGAGCGGCGGCCGGAGCTAAGAGTGTGCTCGGGTTGGAGCTAGGGGGCACGTGGGGAGGAGCTGGTGGTGGCTACGGGTGCGCGAAGACACGCTGAGCATGGTGGTGCGCTCGGTTGCGGCTCTAGGTGGCGGTGGCCATGGCGGCGACATGGCTGGGCGGCGGTGAGCTCTCGGGTCCGGCGAAAATAGCGGCTAGAGCGGCCAAACGGCATGGGAAGAAGAGGTGAACGGGTCAGCGGCTCACCGCGAGTCCAACGAGCGCGAAGCCAAGGCCCGGGACGCTCTGTGGGCGGCGAATCGAGCAACGGCGGCCGTCGGTGCAGAGGACGAAGTTGGCGTCGAGGACGGTGTTGCAGGGCTTCCGGTAGGGCGTGGCTCGGTGGGGAGGAAGAGGGGGTCGAGGCGGAGCTTCTGAGCGCCTCGGTGAGGCGAGGCAGTGGCTGTGGCCACGGCAACAGCGAGCGGCGGCGACGGCTGCGCTCGGGCATGAGAGGGAGAGAGAGCAGAGGAGGGGGAGGAGCACGGGGAGAGTGAGAGAGCGGTCGGGGCGGCATGGCGTCGCGAGGGAGGCCCAGGGCAACGAGGGTAAAGTGGCAGGAAGCAGGAGGTGGCACGGGCGCGGGCCGGCGTGCGGCGATCACACGCCTCGCGTCCTTCTGGCGTGAGGTGGAGGACGACTGGCAGATGGGCCTGGTGGGCTGCTACAGTGCCAGGCCGGCCAGGTAAGCGCCAGGTAATCACTCTCTCTCTCTCTCCCTCTCTTTGGTTAATGTTTTTTTTCTATTTCTCTGTAACTTCTAGGCTTTATTAAAAATACCAGAACGTTTCCAAAAATCCTGAAAATAATTGTGGGCTCTGGTTGGAATATTCCCAACAGCCCTCACTTAAGTTCAGAATTAATTGAGCATTTAAAATATTATATAGCATTTAAATGCCCAATTGCAGATAGCATATGATTTAATTCAAAAATCCAGGATGGCCTAGAATTATGTGCATTTTTTTGTCAGAGGTGCTGGACCAATTCAAAAATGATGAACATTTCTAAAGGGCATTTTGGGATCATTGAAAAGATTTAAGTTTGAACCAGGTTGAATTTCATTTGCTACTAGGGTTTATTATCCCCCATTTCAAGTTTCTTGAAAATAATAGAATGCATGATGCTCACTGATGCAACTATCTGCAAACAATTCTAGGGCTGTGACACCTTCAATAAGCTATTTTCTTGCTCAAGTGTAACTTGGCTAGGAGAATCATTAGTGGAATCAAGAGAACTACTAGAAGCAACAACATTGGATTTAGCATGATTATTGTTACTACTAGAGGAAGAATCTTTCTTGTTCTTGTTACTAGACTTGACTTGAGGCATGTAAGTGGATAAGAGTAAAGGCTTGGCAATGTAAGAAGAACTTTTCTTGCGAAGATCATCATTGATTGCCTTCAAGAACTCATGCTCTTGCTCAAGGTTGAGCTTTTCAAAATGTAATTTCTCATGAGTCCTTCAAAGTTCTCGATGATCTCCTAAGATAATTTCATGAGCTAACTTAAGAGTGTTTAGTTCTTTAGTTAGAGACTCAATCTTCTCCTTATCATTGTCATTCGTTTCATCTTGATTAGCATGATTAATTGACGTTTCATCATAGTATTCATCACTAGAGTTGTCAACAAGTAAATCATCATCACCTAACAAGTCATCTTCATCACTATTGAAATCAACATACTCGGGGTGTGATACCTTTGGACCTTTGGCCATGAAGCATCTTCCAATTCCTTCATTTGGTGAATCAAATATGTCGTAGGAGTTGGTTGACACAAGTGCTAGACCGGCAACACCTTCATCTTGAGTATATTTGGAGTCGGCGTGATAGCTTCTCTCGGAGTAATTGTCGGAGTTGGAGCCGGATACCCATTCACCAACATGAGCTTGATGTCTTCGTTTTGTGTAGCTCCTTGATGACTTGTCCTTTCTTTCCGAATCCTTGCTTCTCCGTGAGGGTCTTCATTCATAACGATCATCTCTACTCCTTCTTTCTCTAGGTGGTGATTCTTCTCTTCTACTTCTTCTTTTTGGAGAATCTTCTCTTCTTTTGTGGGGTGTCGTACACTCATTGGAATAGTGTCCGGGCCTTCCACAATTGTAGCAGTTTCGCTCTTGACTAGAAGATCTTTTGTCATTGTAGGACCTTGACTTGGAGCTTCTCTCTTTGCTTCTACTCTTGTAGAATTTGTTGAAGTTCTTCACCATTAAGCTCAATTCTTCATTGAAGGTTTGTTTCTCACTTGATGATGTGGGGGCTTCGCATGAGGCTTTGTAAGCACCACTTGATTTGCTGTGAAGTTCCTCCTTATCCTTGAGTGACATCTCATGAGCAACAATTCTTCCAATGACTTCCGTTGGCTTGAGATCTTTGTAATTGGGCATAATTTGAATCAATGTGTACACGGTATCATATTTTCCATACAAGGCTCTTAGGATCTTCTTGATGATGAATCTGTCGGTCATCTCTTCACGTCCTAAGCCGGCAATCTCATTTGTGATAAGAGCAAGCCTAGAGTACATTTCAGCGACACCTTCACCATCTTTCATTAAAAATCTATCCTTTTCCCAATTTTAGTCTTTGGCAGATTTTAGCTATGTTAGCACAAGTCAAGCAATCTGAACACAATTCAAGCAAGCATGCAAAGAGTCTATGAGAAGCGGAAAGTAAAGCATGCAACTTGCAAGAATGTAAAAGGAAGGGTTTGGAGAATTCAAACGCAATTGGAGACACGGATGTTTTTGTCGTGGTTCCGATAGGTGGTGCTATCGTACATCCATGTTGATGGAGACTTCAACCCACGAAGGGTAATGGTTGCGCGAGTCCACGGAGGGCTCCACCCACGAAGGGTCCACGAAGAAACAACCTTGTCTATCCCATCATGGCCATCGCCCACTAAGGACTTGCCTCACTAGCGGTAGATCTTCACGAAGTAGGCGATCTCCTTGCCCTTACAAACTCCTTGGTTCAACTCCACAATCTTGTCGGAGGCTCCCAAGTGACACCTAGCCAATCTAGGAGACACCACTCTCCAAGAAGTAACAAATGGTGTGTTGATGATGAACTCCTTGCTCTTGTGCTTCAAATGATAGTCTCCCCAACACTCAACTCTCTCTCACAGGATATGGATTTGGTGGAAAGAAGATTTGAGTGGAAAGCAACTTGGGGAAGGCTAGAGATCTAGATTCATATGGTGGGAATGGAATATCTTGGCCTCAACACATGAGTAGGTGGTTCTCTCTTAGAAAATGTGTATTGGAAGTGTAGGTATGTTCTGATGGCTCTCTCCACGAATGAAGAGTGGGTGGAGGGGTATATATAGCCTCCACACAAAAACTAACCGTTACACACAATATACCGATCTCGGTGAGACCGAATTGAGAAACTCGGTCGGACCGATTTAGCAAACCTAGTGACTGTTAGGATTTTCGGTGGGACTGAGATGCAACTCGGTAGGACCGATATGGTTAGGGTTAGGGCATAACGTAATCTCGGTGTGACCGATTACACAAACTCGGTGGGACCGATTTTGGTAATAAGCTAACTAGAGAGTTGATCAGGTAAACTCGATGGGACCGATTTGCTCATTTCGGTGGGACCAAAATGTTACAAAAGGGAAACAGAGAGTTTACATTGCAATCTCGATGGGACTGATCGCTCATCTTGGTAGGAACGAAATGTTACAAAGGGAAACAGAGAGATTACAACCCCATCTCGGTGTGACCGAGATCCCTATCGGTGAGACTGATTTGCCTAGGGTTTGTGGCAGTGGCTATGACATCTGAACTCGGTGGCGCCGGATAGAAAGAATCGGTGGGGCCGAGTTTGACTTTTGGTTTAGGTCATATGTGGATGTGGGAAGGTAGTTGAGGGTTTTGGAGCATATCACTAAGCACTATGAAGCAAGAACCTCATCAAGCAACACCTCATCCCTCCTTGATAGTATTGGCTTTTCCTATAGACTCAATGTGATCTTGGATCACTAAAATATAAAATGTAGAGTCTTGAGCTTTGAGCTTGAGCCAATCTTTTTGTCCTTAGTATTTTGAGGGGTCCACTTTCCTCATCCATGCCATGCCATTCATTGAGCTTTTCTTGAAATATTAATCTTGGAATGATGTTAGCTCAATGAGCTATATGTTGTTAGGAATTACCAAAGCCACCCAGGGATAGTTGCACTTTCATCGTCCCAACACCACCGCGGAGGATATACACTCCAATGGTCACCCCGTAAGTCTCACTTCACCATGGTTTAATTTCACTTCTTGCTGGTTGTCGGTGCAACAAACCCTGGGTCCATTCCCAGACTGTGCACAGGCCTAAGGAAAAAGATTACAACACCAAGATCAGACTAGACGCGAGGTATCAGTTCTTTAAGGATCAAAATGCGGATCAAGAAGACCAAGACGAGCCAGAGAACCAAGATATCACTAAGGAAATAATCTCCCTTGCCAGGCAGGCGAGCCTAGCAAGGTTGGGGTTTCCCCGGAAGAAAGCCTCCAAGATCATCCCGACAGGCTTGCCGTGGCTCGTGGTGGAAACCACTCTGCCGCACCACCTCACAGCGACGCAGGTCCTCAATCAGTGCGTGTCAAGGTCCTAAGTGACTAAGTGGCTGCTCCCTACCACATGGCAGCCACTTCCTACAGAAAATACCTCCAAGTGACACCCATCCTGAGACGTGTCAAGCAAGCAGGCGCGAAGCTGGGAAAACAGCCCGGCAGGGCTTGCCGGGCAAGCTGTGATGTGACACTGAGCGGCGCATTTAATGTGCTCTGTCAGCCTATAGAGTTAGTTATGATAGCACTGTTTGCTATCTAATCAGTATGTAAAGACTGATTTGACATTGTGGTGACCCCTTAATCTATAAAAGGAGGCCCATGGCAACCATAGAGAGGTTTGGTACCTGGGACATTCATACGCGCGAAGAGCGCTGCGCTTTTCCACCATTCTCCACCATCAATCCACCAAAGCAGGAGTAGGGTTTTACGCCTCGCGGTAGCCCGAACCTGGGTAAAACTGCCCGTGTGATCTCTGTCGCGCTATGTTACGCTTCTGTGCTCTTTGTGCAATGTACCCATCCCCCCGCCGAACCAAAAGAGGCTCATGGCCCCATAGGTGGCCGTGGTTTCCCATGACATCTTTGGCGCGCCAGGTAGGGGGATCACTTGTGCAAACCCGAGAGCGTGGGCAGCATGTCATCTTCATTGCCATTTTCATCATCGACGGCTCCATCGACTATGGCGCCCAAGAAGAAGTCCGGTGCCGCAGCTCACCCATCCACCTCGAAGGCCCCGCCGCCCGCGACCGCCAACGCCACGGGGAAAGCGGAGGCGCATGAGGATGCAGGCGCTGCGGGATGTGGTCGACGTAGGCGGCATTGTCACCACCTCTCCCGCGGTCGAAGCAGGAGCGGGAGGCACCAGAGAAGGACACCACCAACGGCATCCCAGCGACCACGCTCCATGAGGTATGGGTAGAGAGATTATTCCTTCTGCCCCCTCGGCCTGGCTGAGGGACATAGCCATGGCGGTGACGTTCGTCCTAAGGAGAATCAAAATCCTAGGGCCGCCCCTGCCGTGGGCGCGGTCGCAGGACACGCACCACCCCCGGGGCAAACTAGCCCAGTCAATGCTCCGAATGGAGTCATTGGCCCCCGCATGCCGTCACCTCGTCACCACGCCATCCTAGCAACTGGCTCTCGACGACGGGAGCCCAGCGCAGCCACCACTGGCACCATCAGGAGCCGAGCGACGCTGCGGTCTACCTCATCATCACCAATGTCGAGCACCGCTTTGGAGGCCATGGCGCGGGCCTAGCTACTACTGAGGTTTCCGCTGGTAGCTGATCAGATGGATGAGTGGAGAGCCACCATTCAGATTCTGATTACCATTCAGATTCTAATTGGCTTTGCCGAAGCTGGGGGATCACAACAAGCTGGCCCGCCACGGCCTCCGTAGGCGACAACGGCGGCCCATGCTGCTGGCCAAGCGGAAGGGGCCACTGCCACGATGCAATCCCTCTACGGCAACCAGCACGAGGGCCAAGAGACCAAGAGCTTGATGATGTCTCGATGGCTTCGTCCGATCCTCGAGCATGTCAAGGCTGACGACGAGCCCCAAAGGACAGGTAGGTGGAGGGCATGCGTGTCACCATTGAGCGACACCGCGACGGCCACCACCAGTCCAATGGGTGCAATGGCCCCGACGTCGACGAGCCTTTACCCGACAGAGGCGGGTACTTTCCTTTTGAGGCTGGGTGCCCTGCCTTCACCTGTGAGCTGCGGCAAGTCCGTTGGCCGTTCGCTCGCATGTTCAAGCTAGAGATTCCAGAGAAGTATGATGGGAGACTGAACTCAGCAGAGTTCTTGAGTATCTACACCATCGATGTTCAAACTGCCAGGGGAAGAGATGAGAAGGTTTTTGCCAACTACTTCCCTTTGGCGCTCAAGCCAAACGTGATGTCTTGGTAGATGCATCTACCGGAGAACTCCATCTCGACCTAGGCTGACCTGTGCCATGAGTTTTTTGTCACCTTCACGGGCGGCCACCAAGAACCAGGGCGGCCTAGGGATTTGAAGCTTCTCTCGCAGAAGGAAGGAAAGACTATGCGAAAGTACATTCAGAGGTTCAGCCGAGTCCACAAGAATATCCCAGATATCCACTCGACAGCTGTGAAAGCTGTGTTCCAGTCCAATGTGCGCAACCGTCGGATACGTTCCAAGATGAATGTTCGATTGCCCAAGACTATGAAGGAACTTTACACCTTGGTGGACAAGTGTGCTCAGGTGGAGGAGGGGAGGAAACTCCCTGGAGAAGAGGATGGCGTCGACATCGACTCAGAACATGACAACGAGGCCACCAGTCAGAAGAGGAAGAGCAAGAAGCGCAAGGATAAAGCAGTACTAACCGTTGAGGGGTCGGGCACGCCTAGTACCGGCAAGAAGGCTAAGGCCGAAGCCCCTGACAAAGAAGTTGCCACGTGGACTGACTGCCGGGAGGCTGCGCCTGCCGAGAAGGCTGGAAAAGGCGATGGGTCGTATTGCAAGATTCATCGGACCAAGGGCCACGATCTCCAGGAATGTCATCAGGTTGAGCAGCTCGTCAAGAAGTAGGGGCCTGCATATGAGAAGCATGGTAAGGAAAAGGGTCAGAATGGCGCTGGTGGGAAGGGCCGGGACGGTGAAGCAAATCGCTCCGGCAAGGTTCTTCGGAACCAAGGAAAACCTGCCAGGGGCCGAGAGAAGGAAGACTGTAATGATGGAAGTGATGGAGGGGATGAAGAGGAAACCAGCGAGCAGGAATTCCAGAAGGCCACTGACGCCCTGTGCATTGACGGGGGTGCATCTCTGCACTCCTCTCACCGCCAACTTAAACGGTGGGCGCGTGAAGTCAATGTCGTGGAGCCAACGGCAGAATCTCGAAAGCCGCTCAAGTGGTCACGCACGCCCATCATCTTTGACGAAGAGGACCATCCTGACCGCACCACCGCGGTTGGATGCTTGCCGTTGTTGGTTTCACCAATAATTCGCAATCTCAAAGTCACAAAGGTTATTAGCAAACTTCAGATAGCAGACGAAGAACTCAAAGTCGCGGGCACATTTCAAGGAATCAGCCCTAGTAGGAGTCATCCTAAGGGAAAGATCACGTTGCTAGTGACATTCGGAGGGGGGTTGAACTACCGAACAGAGAAGGTTGTGTTTGATGTGGTCGACCTTCCCCTGTCATAAAATGGAACTCTTGGATGCCCAGCTCTGGCAAAATTCATGGCGGCATCCCACTACGCCTACAACACCTTGAAGATGCCAGGGCCGGTGGGAGTCATTTCCATTCCGTTGGACGAGAAGGACGCGATTATTTGCGTGGATAAGATTTACCGGGACGCAGTCGCGGCAGAGGCCGCGGAAGCCATATTTCCCTCCAAGGAAATCAAAGGAATGAAGAAGGCTAACAGGGACACCAGCAAGGAATCCAGGCAGCATACCTCTTCGGAGTATGATGCTCCTGTTGATTACTTGTCGGAGAGTTCCAACACCAAGAGATCCAAGACTGCTACACCTCATGTGAAAAAGGTCCCAGCAGGGCTGGCTGGCACTCATGGTACCTTTACAATCAGTGCCACCCTTGATGACAAACAGGAAAGTGCGCTCATTGCCTTCCTGCGGGCGAATATCGATGTGTTTGCTTGGCAACCGTCTGATATCCCTAGTGTTCCCTGGGAGGTAATCGAGCACCACTTTGCTATCTGCCCACATGCCCAACCCATCAAACACAAGGTCTAAAAGCAAGCTTTGGAGCTGCAGCAATTCATTGCAGAAGAGATCAAGAAACTTGAGGCAGCTGGTTTGGTCAGAGGAGTACTCCGTCCAACATGGTTAGCAAACCCAGTGGTCATATGCAAAGCCAACGGGAAATGGAGGCTTTGCATATATTTCTTAGATTTCAACAAGGCCTGCCCGAAAGACCCGTTTCCCTTGCCGCGCATCGACCAGATGGTGTGAAAGTGCAACTAATCCCCGGGTGGTTTTGGTAATTCATAACAACATATAGCTCATTGAACTAACATTCATTCAAGATGATTGTTTCATAAAGTTCAATGATTGGCATGACATGGACTAGAGATGTGGACCCCTCAAAATATTAAGGACAAATATTGGCAAAACCTCAAGACCCTTCATTTCTATTTTAGTGATCCAAGATCACATTGAGTCCATAGGAAAAGCCAATACTATTAAAATGGGATGAGGTGTTGCTTAATGGCCTACTTGCTCTAAATGCTTGGTGATATGCTCCAAAGCCCTCAACCACTTTATCAATTCCAAACATGTCCTAAACCTAAAGTCAAACTCCCACCCCACCGATTTGATCCATCCGGTGCCACCGAGTTCACTTGACATAGCCATAGCCAGAAACCCTAATCAGTTCGGTCTCACCGATAGGGATTGCAAACTCTCTGTTTCCCTTCGTAACGTTTCGACTCACCAAAATGAGCGATCGGTCCCACCGAGTTCACAATGCAAACTCTCTGTTTTTTCCTTCGTAATGTTTCGGTATCACCGAAAGGAGCGATCGGTCCCACCGAGTTTGCCTGACCAACTCTCTGTTTGCTTATTGCTGAAATCGGTCTCACCAGGTTCATGCAATCGGTCACACCGAGTTGATGTTTTGCCCTAACCCTAGCACATCGGTCCCACCGAGTTGATCATGTCGGTCCCATCGAGAATCCTAATGTTCACATTTTGAACTGAATCGGTCTCACCGAGTTCACCTATTCAGTCTGACCGAGTTGGCTCAAATGTGTGTAATGGTTAGATTTTGTGTGGAGTCTATATATACCCCTCCACCCCCTTCTCTATTCAAGAGAGAGCCATCAGAACGTGCCTACACTTCCACTACTCATTTTCTGAGAGAGAACCACCTACTCATGTGTTGAGACCAAGATATTCCAATCCATCCATAAGAATCTTGATCTCTAGCCTTCCCCAAGTTGCTTTCCACTCAAATCTTGTTTCCACCATAGCCAAATCTATGAGAGAGAGTTGAGTGTTAGGGAGACTATCATTTGAAGCACAAGAGTAAGGAGTTCATCATCAGCACACCATCTGTTACCTTTTGGAGAGTGGTGTCTCCTAAATTGGTTAGGTGTCACTTGGGAGCCTCCGTCAAAGATTGTGGAGTAGAACTAAGGAGTTTGTAAGGGCAAGGAGATGGCCTACTTCATGAAGATCTACCCAAGTGAGGCAAGTCCTTCATGGGCGATGGCCATGGTGGGATAGACAAGGTTGCTTCTTCGTGGACCCTTCGTGGGTGGAGCCCTTTGTGGACTCGCGCAACCATTACCCTTCATGGGTTGAAGTCTCCATCAACGTGGATGTACGATAGCACCACCTATCGGAACCACACCAAAAATCTCCATGTCTACATTGAGTTTGCCTTTCCAAACCCCTCCCTTTACCTTCATGTGCAACATTCTGCTGCTATACTCTTAGAATTGCATGTGTAGGTTGATTGCTTGACTTGTGCTAAGTTGCTAAAATCTGCCAAGACTTAAAATTGGGAAAAGGCTAGATTTTTATTTGGTCAAGTAGTCTAATCACCCCCCTCTAGACCTATTTTAGATCCTACAAGTGGTATCAGAGCTTTGGTCTCCATATCCCTTCATTTCCATAGCTTTGGTGATCATAGCCTTGGTTTCACAACCTAGGAGAGTATGGCGTCTAGCGAGCAAAATTACCACCATAGAGGTCCTTACTTTGATGGTACTAATTTTACTAGTTGGAAGCATAAGATGAAAATGCATATTCTTGGACATAACCCCGCCATTTGGGCTATTGTGTGTATTGGCTTGCAAGGTGAATTCTTCGAAGATGGAAGAGAACCGAATCGTGAAGCAACCACGGAAGAATTGAAGATGTTACAATACAATGCTCAAGCTTGTGATATCCTCTTCAATGGATTGTGCCCTGAAGAATTCAACAAAATCAGCCGCCTTGAGAATGCAAAGGAAATTTGGGATACTTTGGTTGACATGCACGAAGGTACCGAGTCTGTCAAGGAATCCAAATTGGATGTGCATCAAAGTCAACTTGACAAGTTCGAAATGAAGGATGGTGAAGGTGTCACTGAAATGTACTCTAGGCTTGCTCTCATCACAAATGAGATTGCCGGCTTAGGAAGTGAAGACATGACTGACAGATTCATCATCAAGAAGATCCTAAGAGCCTTGGATGGAAAATATGATACCGTGTGCACCTTGATCCAAATGATGCCCAATTACAAAGATCTTAAGTCAACTGAAGTCATTGGTAGAATTGTTGGTCATGAGATGTCACTCAAGGATAAAGAAGAACTACACAACAAGTCTAGTGGTGCTTACAAAGCTTCATGTGATGCTCCTACAACATCAAGTGAGAAACAAGCCTTCAATGAAGAATTGAGCCTAATGGTGAAGAACTTCAACAAGTTCTACAAGAATAGAAGCAAAGAAAGAAGTTCCAAGTCAAGGTCCTACAATTACAAAAGATCTTCTAGTCGTGATCGCAATTGCTACAATTGTGGAAGACCCGGACACTACTCTAGTGAGTGTACGACTCCCTACAAGAGAAGAGAAGACTCACCTAAAAGGAGAAAAAAAGAGGAATCACCACCAAGAGAGAGAAGGAGTAGAGATGATTGTTATGAATGAAGACCCTCTCGCAGAAGCAAGGATTCAGAAAGGAAGGACAAGTCATCAAAGAGCTACATAGGATGAACACATCAAGCTCATGTTGGTGAATGGGTATCCGACTCCAACCCCGGCAACTACTTCGAGAGAAGCTATCACTCCGACTCCAAATATACTCAAGATGAAGGTGTTGCCGGTCTAGCACTTGTGTCATCCAACTCCTATGACATATTTGATTCACCAAATGAAGGGATTGGAAGATGCTTCATTGCTAAAGGCCCCAAGGTATCACACCCCGAGTATGTTGATTTCAGTAGTGATGAAGATGATTTGCTAGGTGATGATGATTTATATGTTGATAACTCTAGTGATGAAAACTATGATGAAATTGCTATTAATCATGCTAATCAAGATAAAATGAATGATGATGATAAGAAGGAGATTGAGCGTCTAACTAAAGAACTAAACAATCTTAAGTTAGCTCATGAAACTACCTTAGAGGATCATCGAGAGCTTTTAAAAACTCATGAAAAGCTATGCTTTGAAAAGCTCAATCTAGAGCAAGAGCATGGGTTCTTAAAAGCAATCAATCATGATCTTCGTAAGAAAAGTTCTTCTTGCATTTCCAAGCGTTTACTCTTGTCTACTTACATGCCACAAGTAAAATCTAGCAACAAGAGCAAGAAAGATTCTTCTTCTAGTAGTAACAATAATCATGTTAAATCCAATATTGTTGCTTCTAGTAGTTCTCTTGATTACACTAATGATTCTCTTAGCCAAGTTACACTTGAGCAAGAAAATAGCTTATTGAAGGGAATTATAGAGAAAGGTGTTTACAAGAGCCTTGCCGGAAGTAAGCAATTTAAGGAATTGTGCGCAAGCAAGGAAGGCACTGGAAGAATCAAGGTGTTGGTTTTGCATGTAAGTTCAATGCCAATGGAGTTGAGTGGGAAGAAGATCAATACCCCAAGACAAAGTTTGTTCCTCAACAAGAGAAGTATGACCCCACTTATTTCAAGGTAACACAAGATCAAGATGATCTTCCACCACAAGACCACAAGCTAAAAGGAAAGGACAAGCTTCAAGAGGAGATTGCTGCATTTGAAGAAGCTCCTAAGGCCTTGGTCAAGTGGGTTCTCAAGACTACATCAAGTTCTACTTCATCAAGTACGACTACAATTTCGAGGATTCCCGTCAAGATGATCTGGATCCCAAAGAAGAAGAACTAGAGAGTTCTTGAGGGTGACTCCGCCAACATACTTCACTCACATTGATTTTGGCAAGGACAAGTGCAATCAACTTTCACATTTTGGCTCTGATACCAAATGTTGGCCTTGCCCCAGGAAAGAAGGAACAAACATGCACATGAACGCAAGGAAGAAGAAGATACACACACTTTGGCACACGCACATAGTGCCTTTTCTCATTATCTTCTTCACAACTCATCTCACACAATGATGCAAATACATGGGCTTTAATAGCCGAACTCACACGACTATCACGCACCCACTAACCACCACATGCACACACGCCGGCCAAGCCACACACAAATGGCTTGATCCGTTTTTGACTCCACACTACCTACCTTCATGCATGCACGTTCAGCACTAACTAGCCGAACGTCGCGCAACGGCCACACAACTCGGCCTTTTACCTCCATGCATGTAGTCTGCCACTAACAAACACTTGACCACACTAATACATATGCATGCAGGTCACATCTCTTCACATGCACTGATCACTTGGTCACCTATTACACACGTACATGACTACGACCACTCATCTCCTGGCTTGCCGATCTGCTCGCGTGCACTCGCTCTATCTCTGTGCTACTGATCCGGCCGCTACGCCATGTTGCCGAGCATGCAATTTTCTTTGTACTTGGCTGACTAATGCATCTCTATGTGGCTATTACACAATGGAACAAATTAAACATGACCTAATCTTAAATGCTTAATACTAATAACAAGATTAGTTCCAACATCACAAACCCAATTGTTGGTAAGACAAGGGACAAGGTAACCTAATGCTTTCATGGACAACATCATGTGTGTATTTCACTCTATGTCTATGGATATCCTTGTTTGTTCCTTGTGGTACTGACCCATGTAGGTATTGAAAGTGCAAATCACTCCAATGGATTGCTCCAAATGATCTACATCAATATTGAGCATCTACATCTTCAACACCTACATGAAGTCATCATCGACAAAACCCAAGGTTAGTTCATCCCTCTTAGGGGGGATATCACATCTAGGGGGAGCTTTGATCTAAGAATTGAGCTAAAGCAACTCTAATGGTGTGAACACAACAATGGTTTATGTAAAAGTGGTAACCCCACTTGTGCTTAAACGATGAGTATGACCTATGATCAAATGTTCTCATTTGACTCCTCAGTCAATATACTCATATATAGATGACCTAGTCATCGCCAATTTCTTGATAGATGCTAGTGTGTTTGTGCATGCTTTGCCACATATTTATTTGATATCTTATTGTGTGAGCATGTTGGTTGCATATTTTTCCCATTCGAGGACATTCATTTGTTGTTTTGATTGTTTGGCCTTTTCTTTTTGCAAAATGGATGGACAAGAATGCCTAAGTACTGCCTCTAGCTATCTATGCTTTTCTCATCTCAAACACTATTCATGCTACATCACAAAGTTTGATCAAGTCAAATTCGGACCCTCCGGGTGAGGAGCACTCAGAGCCACCGATCCGTCAAGGGCTTAACTTCCAAAACCTCTCAATGACATCTCGGTCTGACCGATTCATTCTCTATGGTCTCACCGAATTTATTGGGTTGATCTAGGTTTTCACCTCGGTGCAACCGATTAGAACTGTTCGGTCTCACCGAGTTGCAGCAACCACTTGCGATTCTGCATCTCGGTGCCATTGAGTCATTCCACTCGGTCACACTGACAGTGAATGGGTATATATATCCACGGGTTGAAATTTTGGGAATCACTCCAAACTCTTCGTCCGCGCCTCCCAGCTCTGCCACCCCCTTGGTCTCCGGATCGTTGCCGTCGTCGCCCATGACCTCCTGCCGCCGGTCTCCGCTGCCGTCAATGGGATTCTTCGCCGCCGTTGTCGCCGTAGTGAGTTCGTCGCCAAGTTATGGTATGAACTCGACCCCTTGTGCAATCTTTAACTCCGATTCTTGCACTAAGGTCAATTCCATGATTCTTGCCACGACTGAGATCCTTCTATCCAACCAAAACATCCTGTAGATTAGTTTTGATCCAAAAACTTAGGGTTTGGTTTCCGCCAAACTCATCTCAGACTGACCGATTTGGAGAATTTGGTCTCACCGATTTGGCCCAGGCCATTGCACATATACTACTCGGTCTGACCGAAGTGTACAAATCGGTGTGACCGAGTTTACTTTCTCAGTGAAACCCTAGCGTCTCAGAGTCACCAAACTATGTCTCGGTCTGACCAATTTCACATGTTTCAACTCTAAAGTTGCTTTGGTGTCACTGAGTTTGTCATATCGGTAGCTCTGAAATGTTTTCTGTAGAAATCTAAAATTAAGCTTTTGAGTCATTCGTTTTGCCAAAACAGTTGTACTTTGTGATGCTCATCTATTCTATCTCTACCCATCTGTTCACAGGGTCAGTTTCAGCCATGCCAAACCAGGGTGACAGCCAGAACAGGTCAGAGGAGCACCAGAATCTCAATGAGGGCACTAGTCCCTCAAACAACACTTATGATGATGGTAGCAGAAGCACCCCAAGCAACCTGCCTAAGGCTGCAACTAGGCATAGGAGGAAAAGGAACTCAAAATCAGAAGATGAAGATTTTGTAGTTGATGAGGAGGTCACTTCCAAGAAGAAAGTGATCAAGAAAGAACAAGTTGCTGCTGCTGGCATTAAGCCAGGGATGCAGAAGAAGTCACCAGCCAAGAGAGTGCCAATGTCCAAAGCCAGGGCCTCAACCCTTAAAAATTTGAAGTCAACAGAAGAAGAGGTTGCTGGAGGCAAGAAAAGGAAGGAAAGGGTCAAGAAGACCATGGACAGAGTTATTGGAAAGTCTTCCATGATGGAAGAACCAGATGAGGAAGAAGATGCTGAACCAGCTCCTAAATCTCAGAAGTTGATGGGAGATGCTATTAAGTCTGGGACTACACCATCTAAGCCCAATACTGTTCCCAACCAATCTTCACCAGCTCAAGCTCCAAAGCCAACATCACCTAAGAGATCCACAAGGAATATCTCAGCTACAGAGAAGAACAATGCCCCAGTGCCTGAGGTTCAAGAAGAGGAAGAGCCCAAAGTGCTCAGAAAACTCAAGCCAAAGGTTCCTGACCATGATGACAACCATCCTATTGCAGAAAACATGAAGTTGAGGAAGGATGCAGGTCTCAGACTATGGAGGCAGACAAACCCATATGCAACAAGGAGAAGGACTGTTGTGGACTATAGGTTTCAGAACAAAGAGCAGCATGACTTCTATGAGACAGTCCTTTTAGACAAGAAGCCCATAATGAGTGATATGAGATGGGTCGACTGGTCATTCATTGATTACAATGTAGACTACTTCCCTAGAGTTCATGAGAGCTTCAGAATGAATGGTGTGGACACATTTGTTGGTCAGAAATTGACAAAATAGAATGATGAGATGGTGATGCAATTCTATCCCACTGCCCATTTTTACCCAGATGGCAAGATAGTCTAGATGACTAAGGGTACAAGGTACCAATCCTCCATTGCTGAGTGGGCTGAGTTAATCAATGCTCCTGCAGAAGCTGAAGATGACACATATGTCTATGCAAAGCCCAGGAAAGGCCACAACTCCATGGCACATATGTACAAGGAGATACCTGATGATGCCTTGGAAACTCACAAATTTGGCTCCATCTACTATTTGTTGTCAGGGTTGCCAGCCATCAACACCATTTTGAGTCATACTCTTTTGCCCAAGTCTAGAGATGGCAGGATGATCAATGGGCACTCAATCAACTTGCTACACATGTTTGATGTGCCAGAGAAGTTCAAGGTGATGACCTTGATTGTTGAAACAATTAAGAGGACTGCAGCAGACCAGAAGAGGTCATGTGGATATGCTCCCACACATTCAGATTCTCATCAACTCCAAGGTGGGCACTGGCACATATCTGCTAGACAGAGAGCACCTTCCCCTGAGGCCAGACTTCGAGGACAATGTAGGTGTCATGGATGCCTCATATCCTACATCTGTAGAGGCTCAGGAAAAGAGAGAGAAGGCAAAGGCAGCAAAGATTTCCAAGATGCCAGATGCCTCAGCTGCAAATCTCAAGACCAAGCAGGATCATCTCAGCTATCTGCTTGAAGCAACAATAAGAATTGAGAAAGGACTAACCACCCCGACTCAAAATCAAGAAAGTCTTGAGAGAATCATTGAAACAAAATTTTATGATCTAGACTTGAAGGTCATAGAGATTTAGACCGCAGTTGAGCAACTTCAAGAAGAAGCAGGGGACAAGAGAGGAAGAAGTACCACAGAGGCATATCAGAGAGTTCCTAGAGCACAAAGGTCTGTAGCTGTGCCAGTCGGTGACACAAGAGCTACAACATTAGCACCTACAGCCACTGCCCCAGTTTCCCCTCCTTTTGTGACTCCTCCAGCTCCATAGACATCATCGGAAGCCATTGCAGATGATGTCCTCTCCATGCCATCTTTGCACCCCGGAGCTCCCGGAGATCGTGCTTAGAGTGCCGCATAGCACTATGCATTTTCAAGGTTTTTGGTAACTTGTTGCCAAAGGGGGAGAAAGTGTATAGATCATAGGCTTCAGGAGAGAGAGAGTGTGTGTGTTTTTATTTTGTTTGCCTCTCTTGCCATTTGTTATTTGCTTGTGTGTTTGCTACAATATTTGTGCATGTGTGTGAGATACTCTTATGATCATGTGTTTGATCATACTATGCTTTAATGTGTGTGCTTGGATGATATTGTATTATTACTTGTGCATGATCAATTATGCTTGCCTTGGTGATGAGTGCATGTTATCTATATTCTATCATTTTGAGCGCTCCACCAAGATGTATGTGACATGGAATAGTAACCCATGATCCTAATCGATTGTGCATTTACATTCAAAGCAAATTTTAAATAATGCACAAATTTAGGGGGAGCTCTTGCTTATCACATACTTCTCAAAAGCGACGATATATTTCATTCATATTATCAGTTGTTGAAGCTTTGATGTATATGTTGTCATCAATTACCAAAAAGGGGGAGATTGAAAGTGCAAATAATCCCTGGATGGTTTTGGTAATTGATAACAACATATAGCTCATTGAACTAACATTCATTCAAGATGATTATTTCAAAAAGTTCAATGATTGGCATGGCATGGACTAGAGATGTGGACCCCTCAAAATGCTAATGACAAATATTGGCAAAAGCTCAAGACTCTTCATGTCTATTTTAGTGATCCAAGATCACATTGAGTCCATAGGAAAAGCCAATACTATTAAAAGGGGATGAGGTATTGCTTAATGGTCTACTTGCTCTAAATGCTTAGTGATTTGCTCCAAAGCCCTCAACCACTTTCTCAATTGCAAACATGTCCTAAATCTAAAGTCAAACTTGGCCCCACCGATTTGATCCATCCGGTGACGATGACATGTACCTAGGGTAGGGTAATAGGCCTGACCTAGACACCCTCCCCAAGGACACTACCCAAAGATCAACAACATTCAAAGCACAGTAATTCCCACTGACTGGAATCTCCTCAGAGTGCAACTCACTCGACCATGAATTCCACTCGGATAACTCAATTCCATTCGACCAATATATCACCATTCGACCATACAAGAAACCACACAGGATGGCAATGGTCAGGCATTCACTCCATAGTGTTAATGATCATTTATATGTCTTTATTGCTGGCGTTACCAGTAACGCCTCATCTTTATGTACATTGAACCCTGTATAACTAAGGGCTGGAGGGGTCCGGCGCACTCTATATAAGCCACCCCCTCCTTAGGTACAAGGGTTCGCACCCCCTGTAACTTCACGCATAATCCAGTCAACTGCCTAAGGGCACCGAGACGTAGGGCTATTACTTCCTCCGTGAAGGGCCTGAACTCGTAAATCTTGCATGCACAACCTCATCGTAGCTAGAATCTTGCCACCTCTTACGTACCCGCTAATCTACTGTCAGACTTGGAACCACGACAGTTGGCGCCCACCGTGGGGCAGGTGTCTTAGCGACTTCCGGTGAGGTTGCAATTTTTCCGAGTCCCATCATCATGGTTTCTGGTAGAGGTTTGGCTGAGGGCCGTGAGATCCATCTCGGCGTGCTCATCTTCATCGCCAAGGACTCTGCTTGGCTTCAAGAAGCTCCCCTCGATGTCGAGGTGCTCCCCGTCCACGGAGCGACCCACTTTCGGGCGTGATCTCACAGCGTCCTTCTGTGGCAGCCGTCGACTCAGTATCGGTCGTCTCCTGCAACATCTTCGCTCTTCGCTGCTCGACGCCACAAGCGACCCGGTCGATCGCGGCTTCAGCGGTGGATCAAGCATGCGGTGGCTTGCCGGTCGGCCACCCCTCAAGTCGCGGCAATCGAGCCCGACGAATCTCTCTACGGGCTGTTCGACCTGTCGACTGGCTCTGTTGAGACCATGTCTGAGTGTGACAGCAGCGACCCTGCAGCTGAAGTCCTGATGGTCGACACGCCGCGCAGCCCGCCTGGTTTCCGCCATAGTGAGGGCGGCGATGGCAGTGGTGATCCGACGCATGTTCACGAATAATATCGTCCTCAAGCCCTTACTTCACAGCAGCGAGAGGAGCTGCATCATCGCAATACGGAGGCACTCCACACTCCCATCGTTGGGGAAACCTTCGACACTCAGGCCTTGGAGACTGCGCACCTAGCCATGTTGGCTGATCGTGCTTTTGGAGAATCTTCAATGTTCACTCAACGATCGCGCTCGACGGCTAGTCCCTGAATCTAGTGGACGATAGTGGCAATTGTTTCCCCCCGAGCATTAGGTATACGGTACCCCAATTCAGAATCTTACCACTGCAGCCCGCATATTAGAGTCAATCCAGCCATCCCAGTCAGAGGCTGGAAGAGGTTTGATGCAGATTCGAGCGCTGCCCCGTGCAGCTGGAGAGCAAAACACATCAGTTTCCCAATAGCGCAATAGGATCCATAGCAGATTCATGGTTGCAGACACTGTCCAATCGGCCCACAGCCCTAGATCGCCTCCCCGGCATGAGGGTCTGGGACACCGTCAAGATCAGTATATGGGTCGGAACCACGAGCAATATGATCATCGGTTCGGTCGCGAGGACTGCCGTCGAGTGTCCACGCCCCCTCCGAGGGGCGGATCATATGCACCCCGGCGACCCGATGACAGGCGTCCGTATGGTGATGAGCGAAGACATCCAATCGACCCCAGAGAACCTGGATTTGATGAAAGATCAATTTTGGTACAAGGTTTGGTCGACCAGAACAGAGCTCACCGAGAAGGACAGGACAGAGATCGACCAACGAGCAGTCGAGTGCATGTATCATGACCTGAGTGTTTCAGCAGTGCCATCAGAGCCACAGAAATCCCTCCCAACTTCAGGTTGGCGACTGGAGTAAGTAACTTTACCAGTGAATCCAAACCTAACACTTGGCTAGAGGATTACTGAGTGGCTGTACAGATTGGCGGCGGTAATGATGAGGTAGCCATGAAACACCTACCTTTGATGTTGGAAGGGTCGGCCAGAGCTTGGTTGAATCAGTTGGCCCCTGGCAGCATATTCAGTTGGGAATAGTTGGCCCGAGTGTTTGCTAAAACATTTGAAGGCACTTGCAAGCGTCCTACGGGACTGATAGAGTTGCAGCATTGTGTTCAGAAGCCAAATGAGACGTTGAGAGATTACATGCAGAGGTAGACCACTTTGCATCACACAGTGAAAAACGTGTCGCCGCACCAAGCAGTTTGCGCCTTCAAGGAGGGCGTTCTGTACCAAGAGCTAAACCTGAAATTCGGTCGGACAGGAGATATGACTCTGACTCGAATGATGGAAATAGCCACTCGGTACGCTAACGGTGAAGAAGAAGACCGACTCCACAATGGCAAGAGCAAACTAGTCGCCCAAGATGCCAGAGGAGGTAATTCCAACCGGAAACAGAAGAGCAAGGCTGAACCCACCCCTCCTGGTGAAGCCGCAACAGTGACTCAGGGAAAATTCAAGGGAAAACCTAAAGGACCATGGGTCCCCAAAAAGGTGAAGGATTCGGCAGGAAATGATGTGTTAGATCTGCCGTGTCATATACACACCAAAGTGGATGAAGAGGGAAACCTAATTTATCCCAAGCATACCACTCGACAATGTCGACTCCTTATCCAGCAATTTCGAGAGGGCCAATCCAAGGAGAAAGAGAAAGAGTCTGATAAGGACGAAGACAAAGAGGAAGATGATGGCTTCCCCAACATCAATGCCACTTTGGTGATTTTCGCTGATGTTGAGAGCAAAAGTCGATTGAAAGTCATTAATAGAGAAGTGAAAATGGTTGCTCCGGCAATGCCAACATATTTGAAGTGGTCAAAGACGCCCATTACATTCGACCAGTCAGATCACCTGGCACGTGTTACTACCCCAGGGCGGCAAGCATTTGTGGTCGACCCAGTCGTCGGAGGCACCCAATTGACCAAGGTCCTGATGGATGGTGGCAGTGGCTTCAACATTCTGTATGCTGAGACTCCGAGAGATGGGCATCCCGATGTCCAAACTCAGTGAAAGCAATATGCGCTTCCACGGTGTCATTCCTAGGAAAAAAGCTGATTCACTCAGCCAGATCACTCTTGACGTGGTTTTCGGTGATTTGAAGAACTATCGCAAGGAAAAGTTGACATTTGAAGTTGTGCATTTTCACAGTGCTTATCATGCTATTTTGGGAAGGCCTGCGTATGCTCGCTTCATGGCTCGACCATGTTACGTATACCTCAAGCTGAAGATGCCTGGGCCCAAAGGTCAGATTATGATCACTGGTAATCGGCAGAGAGCGGAGGAATGTTTCTAGAAGGGCTCAAAGGTTGCCGATGAACAGAGGGCAACAGTGGAAATGCAAGAGTGCCAGAAGAACGCAGATCCGAGTGATTTGCTACGTGCCAAGAAGCCCGCTTCAGAATCTTCATTTCAGTCGTCCGATGAAACGAAACAAGTTCATGTTCACCCGACTGATCCTAATGCTGCTTGATACGTCTCCATCGTATCTACTTTTACAAACACTTTTGCCCTTGTTTTGGACTCTAACTTGTATGATTTGAAGGAACTAACACAGACTGACGCTGTTTTCAATAGAATTGCCATGGTGTTATTTATGTGCAGAAACAAAAGTTCTCGGAATGACCTGAAACTCTATGGAGATTACTTTTGGAAATAATTAAAAATACTGGCAAAGAATTAAGGCCAGGGGGCCCACACCCTAGCCACGGGGGTGGTGGCGTGCCTGCCCCCCTGGGCGCGCCCCCTGCCTCGTGGGCCCCCTCGAGCTCCACCGACCTCAACTCCAACTCCATATATTCATGCTCGGGGAGAAAAAAAATAAGGGAGAATGATTCATCGCATTTTACGATACGGAGCCACCGCCAAGCCCTAAACTCTCTCGGGAGGGCTGATCTGGAGTCCGTTCGGGGCTCCGGAGAGGGGAATCCGTCGCCGTCGTCATCATCAACCATCCTCCATCACCAATTTCATGATGCTCACCGCCGTGCATGAGTAATTCCATCATAGTCTTGCTGGACGGTGATGGGTTGGATGAGATTTATCATGTAATCGAGTTAGTTTTGTTAGGGTTTGATCCCTAGTATCCACTATGTTTTGAGATTGATGTTGCTATGACTTTGCTATGATTAATGCTTGTCACTAGGGCCCGAGTGCCATGCTTTCAGATCTGAACCTATTATGTTTTCATGAATATATGTGAGTTCTTGATCCTATCTTGCAAGTCTATAGTCACCTATTATGTCTTATGATCCGGCAACCCCGAAGTGACAATAATCGGGATCACCCCCGGTGATGACCGTAGTTTGAGGAGTTCATGTATTCACTATGTGTTAATGCTTTGGTCCGGTAGTCTATTAAAAGGAGGCCTTAATATCCCTTAGTTTCCACTAGGACCCCGCTGCCACGGGAGGGTAGGACAAAAGATGTCATGCAAGTTCTTTTCCATAAGCATGTATGACTATATTCGGAATACATGCCTACATTACATTGATGAATTGGAGCTAGTTCTGTGTCACCCTAGGTTATGACTGTTACATGATGAACCACATCCGGCATAATCCTCTATCACCGATCCATTCCCTACGAGCTTTCCATATATTCTTCTTCGCTTATTTACTTTTTTGTTGCTATTGTTATCATAACTACAAAACACCAAAATATTACTTTTGCTATCGTTACCTTTTGCTACCGTTACCACTACTATCATATTACTTTGCTACTAAACACTTTGCTGCAGATACTAAGTTTCTAGGTGTGGTTGAATTGACAACTCAGCTGCTAATACTTGAGAATATTCTTTGGCTCCCCTTGTGTCGAATCAATAAATTTGGGTTGAATACTCTACTCTTGAAAGCTGTTGCGATCCCCTATACTTTTGAGTTATCACTTCTCCGACTCATATCTCAACAACACTCGACAGCAAATAGGAAGAAGCGCTCATCCAGTTCCTTCGTGAGAACTGGGACATCTTTCCATGGAAGCATTCTGACATGCCAGGTATACCCAGGGGACTGGCTGAGCACCGTATGCGAGTCGACCCAAAAGCAAAGCATATCAAAGAGCATCTCCATCGGTCCGCCGTGGAGAAGAGGAAGGCAATTGGTGAGGAGGTGGCTCGGCTTCTGGCATCTGAGTTCACCCGCGAGATATACCACTCCGGGTGGCTCACTAATGTTGTCATGGTCCCCAAGAAAGACGACTCACTCTGCATGTGCATCGATTTCAAGAATATCAATTAGGCCTGCCCGAAAGATCATTTCCCTCTTCCCCGCATCGATCAAATTGTTGACTCGACTGCGGGACGCGAGCGTTTGTCCTTTCTGGACTCTTATTCCGGGTACCATCAGATCCGACTGTATGGTCTTGATGAAATCAAAATAGCTTTTATCACCCCATTTGGGTGCTTTTGCTATGTTACCATGCCCTTTGGTCTCAAGAATGCTGGCGCCACATTCATGCGCATGATTCAGAAGTGTCTGTTCACTCGAATCAGTCGGAATGTGGAAGCATACATGGATGACATCATGGTCCAGTCACGTAAAGGTTCCGATCTACTGACTAACCTTGCCGAAACCTTTGCCAATCTGAGAAGGTATGATATCAAGCTTAATCCATCAAAATGCACATTCGGAGTCCCAGGAGGAAAGTTATTCGGTTTTCTCATTTCCGAACGAGGGATCAGTGCAAACACAGAAAAAGTTGGTGCAATTCTCCGAATGAAATGCCCTGTGTGTGCATGATGTCCAGAAGCTTACTGGTTGCCTGGCCGCATTGAGAGGATTCATTTCTCGTCTCAGTGAAAAGGCATGACCTCTTTACCGACTGATGAAGAAGTCTGACAAGTTCGAGTGGACTCCTGAAGCTGACGCAACGTTTGTAGAGCTCAAAACCCTGCTTTCCACCCAGCCGGTGCTTGCTGCTCCAATCAGGAAAGAGCCTATACTGCTTTATATCGCAGCCACTGGACAAGTTGTCAGTACAGTGCTCACGATCGAGCGGGAAGAAGAAGGCAAAGCCTTCAAAGTTCAGCGCCCAATGTATTACTCCCTCCATTCCTTGATATAGGGTGTATAGTTTTTTGTGAAAAAATTCAGATTGTAAGGTGTATTCCTTTAGTTGACTCTTTTACCCCTACAGAAGCTACAACCCACGCATGACCTTCCTAGAAAAAAGGAGAAGGCAAATCCCCATCTCGTATATGATGTGCATGCATGCTGTAGTTTTGTTAGGAAAGAGAAGATTGCATGCACTAGTGCATATCCCGCCGGGCTATTTATAGAGAAAAATCTTCTACCGTCCTTTTATTCATTCTTTTGTGTGAACCAATCTGTCCGCCTCTCTTTTTTCTCTCACATGGAGAATCAGGATACCAAGCCGGTGGACTGTGCTCCCAAGGACGGGGAGAAGGTGAAGCCTCTGACTTCCGTTCCATCAGGAAAAGATGAGACGAAGCCGGCGGCCATGCCATGCTTGGAGTGTCATCAAGTGGCTGGAACAATGAAGGACCCAGTAATTAATTGGCTGACAAACATGGGTTCATACGTGTGTTCGGTCTGCGGCGAGACTCGAGTTTTGTTCGAGGCGCCGTCAAACAAATCTTCACCGAGCAACTTCGAGAATAAATGCAGTGACGATGAAGAGCATGGAAGCGACTCGGACGCGGGATTCAAAATTAGGGAGTTCGTGAAAATGAAGTACACGTCCGCGGACATGTAATAGTTGATCGACAACATAAATAAATTTATCGTGGTAACTCTATTTTGTTGATCTTTTGCATAAATAAATTTACTGTGGTACCTCTATTTTGTGGATCTTTTGTCCGAGTACTTCTATTGTTGCGAGTGACTGTAAAAAAAGCATGAAGCCAAGATTATTGAAACATTGCCATCCGGTTACATTATTCAATCCAACTGAAGAAACCCATCCACTAAAGATTATTGATGACACTGTCGTATACTCTACTAAATTCGATTACATTATTCAAGACCATTGCACGACAAACACTAAGAATTGAATGGCGATCGCTAAACATCAGGTAGGGATTCAATGGCATCATTAACAATGTTTGCAGCACATTGTAGTGCCACCGGGAGATCGCCGAGCCTCTCTCTCACAGCCTTGCGCATGTGCGGAACTTTGTAGCGGTTTCCTCCAAATTGCTTCAAGACTTCTATCACGCAGGATTGGAGAGTGAGGAAAATTCTGTTGCTTTTCTCAGCTGGATACTCATCGAATGCCTGCTGCACCTTCAACACAATGTCCTCAATACAACCTGCACAAATTGACAAATTCAGTGCAACTCAAAATTAATCGTATTCAAAAATTTCTAAGTTCTAGTAATACCTGGAGACAACTTCTGAAAAAGAGCCTGGAGTGCTGCAAAAAAACCTAAATCTAGAATATTTAGGTCAGGGGAGTTTGGAGGCTGGCATGTGAGACGGATGTCCCATCCTTCAGCTTGAGCCGCGGCGACAAACTCCGCATCATCTCAAGGGATGTGGGTCTTTGCATTATCCTGCTGTACATATATTGGCATGCCACGCTCAGCCGGAGGCCATCTCGCCCTTATGGCGGGAATAAGAAAATTAATCATGTACTCCCAGACTACATTTTTAGTTACCGCGGGGAGTACTTTGGTGACCTGCACAATGCAAACAATTAGTCACCATGTTAGATATACTTTGTGGATCAAAAACAAATTACTCATCATGCAAATACAACACTCATTACCATGGTTCCAGCATCTATGTTCTTGCTTTTTCTCTTTGCCGCTTCTTGGTATGTGAAGGGCCAAATCCCAAGTTTTCCATCAAAAATCATCATGTCGTTCGCATCAAAGCGTGGCCGAGCTACCACAGCCAAAAACATCACCTACACAAGAATATCTACTATCATGCCAATCTTAACAATACAAATATTGAAATTAAAGAAAAAACACATTTCTGACCTTCTCAATGAAAATTTTGCTTTGCGTGCTACGGTATGGATCTTCTTCATCGATCGCCAAATAGTAATTCTGGCTACCGCGTGAACGGTAGAACCATTTCTCGTCAATGTGAATGAAGTTGTACATCTCTTTGAATTTGGGATCCTGAGGAACAGTATGCTCATCAAACATTGACAAGCAAAACCTTACTCGTCCTACCTTGTTTTCATCCGTCAATGTGGATTTGATGGCATTTGTGTGACGCCTCAACAGGCCCTCCTTCAAACGACGCCATAATGTCGTCTTCGCCATGTGCAACTCGTTTGCCAAATCTTTAAGAGTTGTTCTTTTCCTCAAATCCACTTGTTTGATAACCTCTGGATCGAATTCTATCCTCTTGCGGCCACAGTTTTTTTCCCGTTTGTTTTCCAGTGCGTGTATTCCACCAGCTTCCTTGCATTTCTTCCACCAGTTTTGCACTGTCCGCTGAGGTATGCCTGTAAGGTCAGACACCTCTTTGGACACTCCTGGACTCAATACCCCAGCTTTGGTCCTCTCTAGAACCATAGCATATACAGTATGCTTCTCGTGGAGTTGATACCACCTTCTTTTCCTAATCATTGTACCATTGGCATCTGCAGATTATATTGATGATTAAGCAATGTTCATTGTGCACCTATAGATTAAATTGATGATTAAACAATGTTGGTTACAGTTTACCTGAGGCTCCTCCATTCCCATCGCCTTCCACATTGGTATCTTCCTCTTGTTCTTGTTCTACATGCTCCTCAGAATCACCAAGTTCAGCATTCTCTTGTGCTTCTGCAATCAAAATTATGCTTACAAATTTGGCATATGCAGCACTGAGAATATAAAAGGTGAATATGTACGAAAGTAGCACCAGAAACACGTGATCTGCATGTACGCATGATCTACATGTACAGATGATATGCATCTACACATGATCTGCTTGTACTGATCCTACTAGCATGGTTAACTAGCACGATGTTCAGATTATGGACTACCTTGAGTTGCACTAAGATTCCTACTCTCCTAGTCCTACACCTGATGAACTACACATAATCTAATCAGTTATGGTCAATATCTACACTATCGTACTGCTGTATCTAATCAGACCAAAACTACTACTGCATGTAATCAGGATGTATCAGGAGTATAACTGTTGCATCAAATCAGTTATGGACATGAACGACACCTAGTGCCGCATCTAATTAGAACTACACCACGAAAAAAAACTGCAACACCAATATTCAGAATATGGACGATGTACGTACCTTGAGTTGGACAGTGAACAGGCCACCTAGTCACCGAATTAGGGCCACGCCTTGACCCCGCAAGTCCAAGCCGGTGTCCACTGCGTGCATGCCCGTCGTCCTCCCTGCCGCCCCCCTCACCGTTTCCTCCCGCCATTGCTCGGTTGACGACTGAACCTACACGCTGAGCAAGTCCTGATCGGCCTATGCCTCCTCGTCCAAGTCCTGATCGAACAACGTTTCCTCGTCCATGTCCCACGCCCGGACCCCTTACTACTCCACCTGCTAGGCCAAGCCTTCGTCCCCGACGTTGATGGGAACTCTCTGCCAGGTCTTCATCTATGATGACACCAGAACTCAATCAGCTAGGGAAGAACGGATGCAAGAACGGATGAACCAAATTGGACATACCTTGGTCGGATACGACCCACTCATAGTCGTAGTTCAACTCGGCCGCATCCTCCTCCGCCTCGTTGCCAAGGCCATCCCAGTTGATCCACTCGTAGCGGCGACCAGCCATTGGAGATGGCGACCAGGAAAGAGAGATGGCGAGCGGGGGACAGGGATGGCGATCGGGAGAGAGAATGATGAGATGGATAGGTTGGGAGGGGAGGATTTATAGCCCCATCTTCTCCAATTTCAAAACAAAAATTTTCACATAGTGGCGCCATTGTCTTTCCCTCCCCTGCTGAAAATTTTCCGTGAGCAAAATCTTCAGGAATGCGCGCGGGAGAGAGTAAAGAAGCTGCGCGCGCTCGCTTGCTCGCGGGAAAATGCGCGGGGACGATGGAGAGGTAGCGATCAGGGGAGAATAAGTCAGAGAGATATTGTGGGATTTGTGTTGGGCTTAATAAGGAAGAAAACTCCCAGCGATAGAGAGGATCGTGATTTGCCTAATTTTCTCTCTAGTCTCACGTGTTTGCGCCAGGGGCTTTTACGTCCAAAACCAACGAAATTTCCCCTCCCAGCCAACGCGTTAACATTCATGCAAAAAAACTATACACCCTATATCAAGGAACGGAGGGAGTATATTTCTGAAGTCTTAACCCCGTCCAAGTAGAGATATCCTCATTATTAGAAGTTGGTTTATGGAATTTATCTGACGACAAAGAAAGTTGCACATTACTTCTCAGATCACTCGGTTTCAGTTGTTAGTGATGCTCCATTATCAGAAATTCTAAACAACAGAGATGCAACTGGTCGAGTGGCGAAGTGGGCGATTGAACTCCTTCCGTTAGATATCAAGTTTGAGGCAAAGAAAGCAATCAAGCTGTAACACCCACAATGCGGCTATATCTCCCATGTGTCCGGGCACGACCTAGAGGCATAGCCGCATGGTAGGCTTGTCGCAAGAGGGGCAATCTTCACACATCCCATGTACTGAATAAGAAAGGGATAAAGAGTTGGCTTACAATCGCCACTTCACACAATATGAATTAAACATACATCATCCAGAATACAATCAAGGTCTGACTACGGAACCAAAATAAAGAAAGACAACCCCAAATGCTAGATCCCCGATCGTCCCAACTGGGCTCCACTACTGATCAACTGGAAACGAAACAACACAACGAACACAATCTTCATCGAGCTCCCACTTGAGCTCAGTTGCGTCATCTGCACTGGTATCATCGGCACCTGCAACTGTTTGGAAGTATCTGTGAGCCACGAGGACTCAGCAATCTCACACCCGCGAGATCAAGAGTATTTAAGCTCATGGGTAGGAAAGGAGTTGTAAGGTGGAGCTGCAGCAAGCACTAAGCATATATGGTGGCTAACTTACGCGAAAGAGAGCAAGAAGAGAAGCAAAGCACGGTCGTGAAGCGAGAAATGATCAAGAAGTGATCCTGAAACTACTTACGTTCAAGCATAACACAAGAACTGTGTTCACTTCCCGGACTCCGCCGAGAAGAGACCATCACGGCTACACACGCGGTTGATGCATTTTAATTAAGTTAAGTGTCAAGTTCTCTACAACCGGACATTAACAAATTCCCATCTGCCACATAACCGCGGGCACGGCTTTTGAAAGTTCAAAACCCTGCAGGGGTGTCCCAACTTAGCCCATCACAAGCTCTCACGGTCAAGAAGGATGTTCCTTCTTCAGGGAAGACCCGATCAGTCTCGGAATCCCGGCTACAAGACATTCGAAAATGGTAAAACAAGACCAGCAAAGCCGCCCAATGTGCCGACATCCCGATAGGAGCTGCACATATCTCGTTCTCAGGGCAACACTGGATTGTCCAAACTTCCGGTATGCCAGCCCAGAGTTGCCCCTGGTGGCCATCGGCGGCTGACAGGTTCGGACCAACACTTAGACAAGCACTGGCCCGGGGGGTTTAAATAAAGATGACCCTCGGGAGCGTGACTCCCAAGGGGAAAGTATAGGTGGTGGTGAGGCAAATGGTAAAACCAAGGTTGGGCCTTGCTGGAGGAGTTTTATTCAAAGCAAACTTTCAAGGGGTCCCCATAACACCCAACCGTGTAAGGAACGCAAAATCAAGGAACATAACACCGGTATGACGGAAACTAGGGCGGCAAGAGTGGAACAAAACACCAGGCATAAGGCATAGCCTTCCACCCTTTACCAAGTATATAGATACATTAATTAAAATAAGAGATATTGTGATATCCCAACATATCCATGTTCCAACAAGGAACAAACTTCATCTTCACCTGCAACTAGTAGCACTATAAGAGGGGCTGAGCAAGGCGGTAACATAGCCAAACAACGGTTTGCTAGGAAAGGAGGGTTAGAGGCTTGACATGGCAATATGGGAGGCATGATATAGCAAGTGGTAGGTATCGCGGCATAGCAATAGAGCAAACAACTAGCAAGCAAATATATAAGTGATTTCGAGGGTATGGTCATCTTGCTTGAGATCCCATAAGGAAGAAGAACGAGTCCATGAAGAAGACGAACCAATGTAGTCGAACGAATCCTCACAACTCTGAAACCGAAGCTAACGAGAGAAACAACCCGGAAAGAAGCAAACACTAGTAAACAACCATCACATAAGCATGGCATGATGCACAACCAAGTATGAGGCATGTCCGGTTTAATGAGGCATGGCATGGCAAAATGCAAAAACAATCATACAAATTAAGTGGAGCTCAATATGCAACTCTGTTGCATATTGATGAAACACCACGTGTCTTATTTAGTTCTCTCTCATTCAGGTACCCAACAATATTAAATGTTCTTAAACATGGCAAGGGGTGGAGCAACAGAAAACTACCTATCTAGGCAAGTTTAAATGAGGCCAGAACAACAAACAACAAGTCCGAAAACTCCTCATGTGCATATTTTAGGTTTGGTACTATTCTATCCTAAACCATATTTTAGAATTGTTTAACATGTAAAGCAAGTACACCATGTTAATCTAGGCATTTTTCTACCCCATTTACATATAAAGTTTATTAAATTTGGTGCTACGGTTATTAAGTTATGAAATAAAGCATTTTAACAAGGCATATGAGCAAAATTAATGCAAACAAAAATTTAAACATCTCAAACATGCATGAGAGTTGGATATTGTGAAACTAGATGAAATTCTAGTCATGTTTCATATATAAAATATTTTAATATGATGCACGGTTATTAAGTTATTATATGCATGATCAACAAGGGTTTTTCTGTAAAACTGGTGGTCTCTGGAAAAAATAGCAAAATCGCAGGTCAGGAAAAAAACAATATGGGCCGAAACTGCTAGGCTAGGGCTCTCACCATGCGCTTTGGCCCAGTTGGTTATGCTGGGCCTGGTGCGGTGCGGGAGTGGCTGGAGCTGGCCAGTGGCTGGATAGGCCCACGTGGGCGGCACATGGTCAACGGGCAAGATGAGCGGGCATCCTCTGCTCGATTGGAAACAGAGATGCGGCGGTGCTAGGACTTGGCGAAGGAGAAACCTCTCCGGCTAGGCGAGGACGGGGCAGTGGTACTTGGCGCGGCGGCGGAGCTGGGCCCTGGAGCGAGGCGGCCCACCACGTGACGCGGAGGAGGCGAGCGGGACGCTGGGGGATCAGAGGATGCAGTGGCGGCCCGGCACGACGGCGAAGTACGGGCAAGCACAGGCGAGACGAGGGGACTTGGCGGGGTGACGGCTCCCTGGTGGCGACGAACGGCTGCAGTACTTGGCGCGGCGAAGGAGAGTTTCTTGCTCCGGTGCTCGTCGTGCGCCATGGAATCGATCCACGACGAAGGTTTTGAATAGGGAGGCGGCTTGGAGCTTCTGGCAACGACGATGAGCGAGACAAGGCGGGCACGGCGGGACTGACGACCGACTCCATAGCCGCGGGTCCAGGGAGGCACGGCTCTGGCGGGCAGGGGCCGGAGACGAGGTACGGAAGGACGGCTTCCATGGCCTCCTCATGTTCCTGTAGAAAGAGAGAAAAGAGAGAGATTTGAGATGGGAGGGAGCAACAAGATGAATAGGGAGAAAGGAGGGGTGGAGCGGGGACGCTGGGTCCTGCTGGTGCGGCGGCTTGCTGTGGTGGTGGATCGGGCAGGCGACGAGTGGTTGGTCTGGTTGGACATTCAAGCAAGGATTTGGATCGGGGAAGAACCCGAGGTCGGAGGAGACAAGAGGAGTGGCGGCGGCAGCTAGGAGGATCCCTAGAAATTAGGGATTTGGTCTCGGGTTAGACTAATATATATAGCGACTTGGTTAGGTTAGGGGCTATCTCGTCCCTCCGATCAAAATCGGACGGTCAGGAAAAATAGGCTAGGGAGTCCAAATAAGAAAACGGTGATGTTTTGTAGATGTTTGGGGATGATCCGGACCCAACGGTGACGACTGCCCGGATCGGGTCCGGGGAAGTTTCGGACACGCACGCGAGGGGTCGGTTGGAACTTGTGGGCTGTGCAAAAGGGCTCGAGCTGAGAGAAGAGAAGAGAGAGAGGCCCGACGACTATTTCCGGAGACCGAAAACGTCCGACGATAGACCGGCTACTATTGCCGCTATAGTTATCCGGTTGGGCTATCAAACGGACTCTGAATGCGATGAAACTTGGCAGGCGGTCTACTGAGAACATAACAACACCGCACGCCAGCTTTCATCCCATTCCGAGAACATTTTCCGGCCACTTATAAAATAATATTTTAGACATGCCACGGGCGCGTGCGAGTGTGTCTGGGTTCAGAACAGATATTGGAAGGAACGGGGAGACCAGGACGGATGCAAGTTTCGAAAACATGCAGATACAATGCACATGATGACATGGCAAGATGCAACATGCAAGAAAATGACAAGGGAACAACAACGTATAACTGGAAGACACCTGGCACAACTGTCTCGGGGCGTTACACAAGTCCCAAGCAATAGCAGATTTCCCCGCCGAGTGGAGTGAGCAACAACAGCTGGCTCAAATTCACTCGGAACATTGGACTATGTTCTTTGATGGGTCCAAGATGTTAAATGGTTCTGATGCTGGGGTGGTTCTGGTATCCCCGCGAGGCGACAAAGTTAGTTATGTTCTCCAAATTCACTTTGATTTCTCCAACAATGAGGCTAAATATGAGGCACTTCTGTACGGGTTGCGTATGGCCATTTCACTCGGCGTCCCCCGCCTGATGGTTTACGGCGACTCAGATTTGGTGGTCAATCAAGTGATGAAGGAATGGGATATCAGGAGCCCAGCTATGACTGGCTATTGTAATGTAGTGAGGAAGTTGGAAAAGAAGTTCGAGGGATTAGAGCTCCACCACATACCCCGAGTCAAGAATCAAGCAGTTGATGATCTGGCAAAGATAGGTTCCAAGCGCGAGTCTATCCCCAGCAATGTGTTTTTGGAACATCTCCACACTCCGTCAGTTCAAGAGGATCCTTTCACGGAAGAGCCCCCGCAACCGAAGAGTTCCCGGACAATCGTGGCCAAAGCATACCGAGCAGGTTTTTACTGGCCACGTGCAAATGAAATGGCAAAGGAAATAGTCTACAAGTGTGAGGGCTGCCAGTTCTACTCCAACATGTCTCACAAGCCCGCTTCATCCTTGAAGACCATTCCACTCGTCTGGCCATTCACTATTTGGGCGTTGGATATGGTTGGACCCCTGAGGACCAGCAGAAGTGGTTTACTCATTTGCTTGTAGCAGTCGACATGTTCACTAAGTGGATCGAAGCCAAGCCTATCAAGAGTCTCGACTCAAGCACTGCCATCAGTTTCATCACAGAACTGACGTTCAGATATGGAGTCCCTCACAGTATTATCATGGATAATGGCCCCAACTTTGATTCTGATGAGTTTAGAGCATTCTGCACCTCCCAGGGTACTCGGGTCGACTACGCGTCTGTCGCGCATCCGCAGTCGAATGGACATACAGAGAGAGCAAATGGTTTGATCCTCCAAGGGCTGAAACCCCGGTTGATGCGTGACCTCAAGCACGCGGCAGGCGCTTGGGGTGGATGAGTTGCCTTCCGTCCTTTGGGGGTTGAGAACAACGCCAAATCGGTCGACTGGTCGAACTCCCTTCTTCATAGTCTATGGGGCTAAAGCCGTGCTGCCAAGCGACTTGCTTCACAACACGCCCCGAGTGGAAGTTTTCTCAGAAGCTGAAGCAGAGCAAGCTCGGCAAGATGTTGTTGACCTTCTGGAGGAAGAGAGAGAGATGGCCTTGATCCGGTCAACCATTTATCAACAAGACCTCCATCGATTACATGCAAGAAATGTGAGAGGTCGAGCATTTCAGGAAGGAGACCTGGTGCTTCGAGTGGATCAGCAATGGCCTCACAAGCTTGCTCCTGCTTGGGAAGGTCCCTTCATCATCACCAAGGTGCTCCACAATGGAGCTTATCACCTTTATAATGTTGAACACAAGAAAGATGAGTCACGCGCTTGGAACGCGGATCTGCTCTACCCTTTTAACACTTAAGCACTCGGGTCAGCGAGTTGTAATAAGAATTGTTCATTTTGCTTACCAAAAACAAGATTTTTGTGGTGCCTTGATGATTGTTATCCTATCAAGTTGTGTGTTCAAATCCCCCAGTGAGTGGCTTAGCCGCGAACCTGATTCGCCTAAGTTTCTAAACTCCTACCGAGTTGAGAGAAATCCTCCCACTCAGGGCTTAGCTGCAGTCCCGTACTCGCCTAAGTTTAAAAAATCCTACCGAGTGGAGAGCAATCCTCCCACTCGGGGGCTTAGCTGCAGTCCCGTACTCGCATAAGTTTAAAAAAAACCTACCGAGTGGAGAGCAATCCTCCCACTCGGGGGCTTAGCTGCAGTCCCGTACTCGCCTAAGTTTAAAAAATCCTACCAAGTGGAGAGCAATCCTCCCACTCGGGGGCTTAGCTGCAGTCTCGTACTCACCTAAGTTTAAAAAATCCTATCGAGTGGAGAGAAATCCTCCCACTTGGGGGCTTAGCTGCAGTCTCGTACTCGCCTAAGTTTAAAAAATCCTACCGAGTGGAGAGCAATCCTCCCACTCGGGGGCTTAGCTGCAGTCCCGTACTCGCATAAGTTTACAAAATCCTACCGAGTGGAGAGCAATCCTCCCACTCGAGGGCTTAGCTGTAGTCCCGTACTTGCCTAAGTTTAAAAAATCCTACCGAGTGGAGAGCAATCCTCCCACTCGGGGGCTTAGCTGCAGTCCCATACTCGCCTAAGTTTAAAAAATCCTACCGAGTGGAGAGCAATCCTCCCCCTCGGGGGCTTAGCTCCAGTCTCGTACTCGCCTAAGTTTCTAAAATCCTACCGATTGGAGAGCAATCCTCCCACTCGGAGCTTAGCTGCAGTTTCATACTCGCCTAATTTAAAAACCATCCCGATCCGCAAGGACGGCGAGATGCAGGTCGTACACAGCACCTAGTGCTCTTGTCATTGACCCACTCGACGGAGCTGCGTCGGAAGTACAATGTCCGCTCCATCCTGATCCGCAAAGACGACGAGATATAGGTCGTGCACAGCACCTAGTGCTCTTGTCATTGACCCACTCGACGGAGCTGCATCACAAGTACAATGTCCTCTCCATCCCGACCCGCAAGGACGATGAGGTGCAGGTCATGCACAGCACCTAGTGCTCTTATCTATGACCCGCTCGACGGAGCTGCGCCACAAGTATAACCTCTGGTCCATTCCGATCCGCAAGGAGGACGAGGTGCGGGTCGTGCACAGTACCTAGTGCTCTTGTCCATGACCCACTCGACGGAGCTGCGCCACAAGTATAACGTTCGCTCCGTTTCGATCCGCAAGGACGATGAAGTGCAGGTCGTGGACAGCACAAAGTACCCTTGTCCATGACCCACTCGACAGAGCTGCATCACAGAGTTAGTGGCAATTCCGACTGAAGAATCAAGTTTCACTCAGAGTCAAGGGATTCAAAAGTAGCAAAGGTGAAGACAAACATATTCAAAGAAAAACAAAGTTCAGATAAATCTCGCAAGGTCTAGAACCGCAGATGAAAGTACTCGGGCATCCGGCCCGAAGGAGTTTTAATGGTTACAAAATCACTCGGCATTCCAAGGCAAATTGAATTAAAGCTTAAAGTTTGTTCACTCCTCTAGAGGAGGACTGTCTAGCTCGACGAACTCGTCCAAGTCAATTCCGTCCGCGATGCGAGTGGCTGCTTCAATGAAGGTCTCCATGAAGGACTGGAACTAGCGATGTTTCATGTTAGAAACCTTGAGCGCTGCCAGCTTCTCTTCCATGGCCTCCTTGCAGTGGACACGAACCAGGAACAGGGCCACATCAGCTCCAATCGGGCATAAGACTTCTTCCATGCTTGCACTCAGCCGGGGATCTCATTGAGTTGAGTCATTAGAGACTCGAGGTCATTTTGGAACCTCTCCTTCGGCCAGAGCGCTGTGTCGACTCGGGAAACTGCCACCTTTAGTCAAGCCAGATAATCCACGATGCTGGCAAGACGAGATTCCAGACGGAGCACAGTCATGGCGGCTTCATCCCGAATGGGAGAGTTGATGGGATCCAAGTTTGTCTCGATTCGTCCAGCCTCTTCCTCAAAGTTCTGGTAAAACTCTGCACAGCACAGCGAAATGATGAGTCAAAGAACCATCTGAGAAATCAACAACTATCAGGAGAAACCAGTCGACCAGGAAGAAATACCTTCAAGCATGAGTAATAACTTCTTGGCGAGTCCCCCCAGATAAGCCTCCAGCTCATTTCTCTTCCGAGAGAGATCTTCAATCTTGTCGTTCAGGGCTACCTTGTCCTTCTTCAGACGTGTCACATCCTTGTTAGCTTCGGCAAGAGCAGTCTTCATCTTGGCGTTGTCTTCCTCTAACACCCCGACTGAAGCCAGCTTCTTATCGGCGAGTGCTGTTTTCTCTTGGGCTTCCTTCTACGCCGCAGCAAGATCAAGGTCTTTCTGTGCCAGAACCTACCTCATTTTCTCTAAAAATAATAATAAAAACACTCGGTTCAGAAAGAAGAACGAGGATATGACTCGAGAGACAATCCAATCTCACAGTCGACAAGTTTTTTACCTTCCATACTCGTTGTTTCGTCCTTGGCTTTCTGCAAGTTCTGCCTGGCCAAGTCCAGGTCAAGATTGAGCTGGATCTGCCCCTCTCAAATTCAGCAAATTGGGATATGAGTTCACAGGATTTCTGAAATCAGTAAATAAGATATATCAGTGGATAGAATCAAAGATTATTTGCTCCCGGGTGATGAAGTACAAATTCAGGATTTTATGACAAAAAGAGTTCTAAGACTACTTTAGAATCAAACATTCAACAATAGTCTCGGGGACTACACCCAGTGGGTGCACTTGGCGTGCCCCCACTGGTTTGGTTCAGTACTTGACTTGATCAGTCCAGTCACCCCAAAAAAGAGAGAGAATTGCAACGGCAATATTGGGTCTCAAACCACCGCTGACTGCCCGCAGTCGATTGTGGTCTCGAGGACTACACCCAGTGGGTGCACTTGGCGTGCCCCCACTGGTTTAAGAGTTCACTCGACAGGATCAGTCCAAGACCGAGTGGATTTATTATCTGCAACGATCTAAGACCCCCGCCGAATCAAACAATCGACGGCGGTCTTGGGGACTACACCCGGTGGGTGCACTCTGCGTGCCCCCACTGATTCAAAAGTTCACTCGACACTGATTCAAGTGAAGACGGTTGTAAAATAAAAGAGTACACCCAGTGGGTGAACAGATGCACATGAAGTTCGAAAAAGTGTGAAAACGATCATCCACAGACATCTTACGAAAAAGAAAGCAACAATTTTCAAGTATCAAGTTAGAGGATCAGTCAGAAATCAACTAACCTGGACGTTGGCTTGGAGAGATGCACTGGCGTCATAGGCAGCTTGGCTGGTCTCATGCACCATCTTCATTCGCTCCATCATGAGTCCTGCTTGGCGTATAGCTTCTTTAGCAACGCTCGCCTGGTCCTCCGGGACATGATGGGTGACGAACAGCGGAGACGGTGGAACAGTTGCAGCAATCTGAGGATCTGATGTATGGAGTTGAATAGATGAAGCGGGATCTTGGGCAGTCAATGCTGGTGGATGTTCAGTCGGCATAGGTTCGGCAAAGGTGACAGAGGCCCGATTGAGGTCTCCAGTCTACTGGATCACTGGTTCAGGCACTATTGTCGTCTAAGCCGTCTTGCCAGTCGACACTTTCCTGCCCAAGTTCCTGCCTCTCCTTCCCATAGGCCTTAGAGGAGCTTCTTCATCATCGTCTGGAAGTTCAATCGCATGTTGCGGCATTGCAAAAGAATCAACCATAATATATCAGTCGACCTACAAATCAATTGATGAAGTGGATGCAAGATGGCAGAGTCACACTTTCTCTGGAGGTGGCCGCATCTTCCATCTCCGCATCATCCTCATTCCTGTAAATGTCCACTGAGGTCCCAGAAGTAGCAGCACTGCAAGTTCCCGAACATACTTGGTCAAGCAAGAAAGCGAGTCGAGGTCTGCTTAAGAAGTCCTTGCATAAAAGGAGAAAACAAAACACTTACCCGGAGGCGATAGGGACGTCGATCTTGATCTTGGGCAGAGTCTTTCGAGGCTTAGGAGCCACTATCTTGGGTTGCTTCGGCGCCTTTTCAGTCGAGATGGGAGAGGAAGTCCGAGTGCGCTTCGAGGTCTACGCAATTGCCTTGCCACGGATGCTCGTGGGGTCATGGGTCTGCTTGGAGCGTCTTTCAGTGCGAGGCGGAGAGTCGACCTCCTCGCCATTTCTTGAATCCTCACTCTCCTCCTCCTCATCGTCACTGGATCTCCAATCGCCACTTTCTCCCCCACTCGCCTCTCCCTCCTGATCCTGCTCTCCATTGGGCATTGAGTACATGTCAATGTAAACCTGCAAGGCAAAGTATAACATAGACATCAGTCGAGCACGAAGACAGATACAAATCAGAATGAAGAAGCACTCGACAGTAAAAGACAAACCTTTTCAGGTTTATGACCAGCGCAGAATGGTTGAACTCTTCAGGACCCCCAGGGGTTATCTTTGTTTCCAGTGATGCCCTGCAACCACAGCTCCACTATCTCTTCGGTGACGTCCTCCGGGTGGATCCGAGTGGTGTCCTCAATGCCCGAATACATCCACATAGGATGGTCGTGGGCCTAGAGCGGCTGGACGCGTCGAATGAGAAACACTTCCAGAAAGTCCATGCCAGTCACGCTGTCCCGAACTAATTGGACTACTCGCTCCATCAGCATACTCACTGTCGGTGTCAAAACCGGCGGATCTCGGGTAGGGGGTCCTGAGCTATGCGTCTAGGCGGATGGTAACAGGAGGCAGGGGACATGATGTTTTACCCAGGTTAGGGCCCTCTTGATGGAGGTAAAACCCTACGTCCTGCTTGATTTATTCTTGATGATATGGTATTACAAGAGTTGATCTACCACGAGATCGGAGAGGCTAAACCCTAGAAGCTAGCCCATGGTATGATTGTTGTTGTCCTACGGACTAAAACCCTCCGGTTTATATATACACCGGAGAGGGTTAGGGTTACACAAGGTCGGTTACAAAGGAGGAGATATCCATATCCTTACTACCTAGCTTGCCTTCCACGCCAAGTAGAGTCCCTTCCGGACACGGGACGAAGTCTTCAATCTTGTATCTTCATAGTTCAACAGTCCGGCCAAAGGATATAGTCCCGCTATCCGGAGACCCCCTAATCCAGGACTCCCTCAGTAGCCCCTGAACCAGGCTTCAATGACGATGAGTCCGGCGCGCAGTGTTGTCTTCGGCATTGCAAGGCGGGTTCCTCCTCCGAATACATCACGGAAGAATTTGAATACAAGGATAGTGTCCGACCCTGCAAAATAAATTCCACATACCACCGTAGAGAGAATAATATTTCCACAAATCTTAATCTGGTGACACGCTTTGGAAACATGACATTAGGCCATGGCTCGGTGATTATTCGAACCGTTTTTCTTCAAACGGCTCCACACATAACGCGAGGCGGTTTCTTGACACGTCTTCTCAAAGCAGAGATCGTGTTCCCCTAATTACAGGATTCTCATCAATACGGTCGTGGGGTAACCCAACCGTGCCTAGGACTCCTCGATTTTAGGCAAGTCCCAAACGGCCACTAGGAGGACGCTTGATATTCACCCTTTTTATAAAGGGACAAGGCTTTTACTTTTTTCCCTCCCGTGCTCAATCAAATCCTTCCCCCGCCACAAGTTCTAACACCCAAAGCCCAGGTCAGGTGCTTCGGATCTTCAGTCATGTCCGGATCTAGCCTTCAAGGCCGGTGGATGCCCTCCTTCGTTACGGAAGAGGATATCAAGAAGTTGAGGGAGGCCAGATACCTGACCGCCGAGGTTTCGCATCGGCTGCCTTCCCGAGGGCAGGTCGTTCCTACTCCCGAACCCAACGAGAATGTTGTGTTCATCTCCCACTTCCTCCGAGGTCTAGGCCTAACTCTGGATCCCTTCGTTAGGGGTTTGATGTTCTATTACGGGCTAGATTTCCACGATCTAGCCCTAGACTCCTTTCTCCACATCTCGGCATGTATTGTCGTATGTGAGGCCTTCCTCTGCATTACCCCTCACTTTGGCCTGTGGCTCAAGACCTTTGACGTGAAGCCGAAGATGGTCGAGGGGCAGCATGTAGCCTGCGAAGGCGCGTTAATAAGCAAGATCGCTGGAGCTCCATGGCCAAAGGGTTCCTTTCCAGAGGTGTCCAGATTATGGCAACGGGAGTGGTTTTACATCACAGCTCCCAGGAGTGCCAAGTGGGTGGCTGCCCCTGCTTTTCGCTCAGGCCCTCCACCACAACTGATGTCATGGATTAGCAAAGGGCTGAGCTGGGGTCCAGCCAGGGATGTGCCTATACTGCAAAGCCGCATTCAAGATCTCTTCGAAGGAGATTTCAGTCTGGTTATGGTGGTGCAAGTCATGCTGGTTCGTCGAGTCCAGCCTTGCAAATGTCGGCCCCTCCGCATGTGGGAGTTCAACCCAGAAGGACTGCGCACTATTCAGAATTTCCTCGGCCTGACACACTAGGAGATGTATAAATCATTCTTCGGACCCCAAGTAGAGTGTCCGGATACTACCGAGGACGTGGGCCTGAGCAGCAACCGCACCGCCGACCAAGTAAGTAATCCTCTAGCCGAACACACCGTCTTTCATTTATCATGACGTCATTCTGAGAAATCGCTCTTTGACCAGGACTGGCTAACAAAGGCGAAGATGATTCGGTGTTCAGCCCCCCTTCCTGAGGGTTTGGACAATCCGGTACTGGAAAAGATGCTCGAGCTAGCACCTTGCCCAGAGCCCTCAAAGGAAGATAAAGGGGGGAATAATGAGGGCGAAAGCGGGCCCCCATCGCTACTAATTCCAATCGAGGGAATGAGCACCTCCGTGAAGGAGGATAACCAAGGGGAAGAATCTGACCTTCTCTCGCTTTGGGGAAGGAAGAGGACTGCCTCTGAAGAATGGAAACCAAGGTTTCCAAACGGGAGAAGAAATCTCCACCAGAGGGTCCTGCCTTGGAGGGTGCTCTTGCCGCACAAAGTACGCGCGGGGATCAGCCCTCTAACGAGCTGTAAGTAATCAAAAAGTACTTTAATAGTGAAAATATACTACCTTACCTCTGAGGAAAATAACCGAAGCATTTATCCTGCAATTCGGATCTTAGCCCTTCTCAGCAGAGCTCGTCTTCGGGGGATCTTTTTCCGGAGATGGTGGAGAGCGGACTCCCCCGCTCAAGAAGTGGGCGACCTTGAAGTGTCGTCACAGAGGGCCTCGCCGGATCAGGTGAGGCCAGAAGATAATCCTATGGTCGCCCGAAATCCCCAGTGTCCGGCTCTTGAAGAGAGCAACCAAAAGAATCCGGCACCGTCTGGTATGCGGTTGGACGCGCTGAGGGATCTGCTAGAGCGAGCGACTATCTCAGAAGAACATCATACATTGATGGGTATGGTGATTGAAAGGATTTCGTCCACCGAAAGCGGGTTGCATGAAGCCTTTATGAGTCTACTGATGGGTTTTGAGGTACGTGAAATGATATACATTTGTGATAGTACCGCACATTTTTAGGTGTGCCCTGTGTAGATAGTAGCCCCTGAGACTCTGGTTGTCATCGAGAACAGCGGCAAACAGAGGATCGTAGTCCCAGGTAATAACCAGACCGCCTTCATGTGCAGGTGGTTGAAGCTCCGGTGGCTAGCCGGACTTATGGGTTTGCCGAACTAAAGCGACAACTGGATGCGGCGGATGTCGACATCGAGCTTGTTAACAAGTGGCTCGACGAGGCACAGGGTAGGTGATTTTTCTGGTGAATGTCACATGGTAAGAGCAGCATGATGCCAGCATCTTTAATATGTTGTGACTGCAGATGGAGCTACCACCGTGGAGACCCTTCGGGCGGAGCTTGCCCGAGCCAAGGAGCAAGCAAGGAGTAATAATGCGGCCGCTTTGAAGGCGGCCGAAGAGTTAAGAGCCGAGAAGGCCGCGCATAGCGAGACCAAAGAAAAAATGGCCAAGATGACTGTAAAGTTGAAAGACATTGCCAACCGCTGCCAGCTTCTTGAAGAAGAAAATCGGGCGAAGGCGATGGACCTAGAAAAGGCCACGATGGCGACCAAAGACACCCGCTCTGCAATGAGAGCGAGGAAGGAAGAGTTGCGTGAAGCCGGGGATATTGTGGCTGGAAAGCCTTTTATGCTGCAGAGGAAGTTCGGAGATCCGTGGTATGCCCCTCTGGATCGGCTGTGGAGTTCGGCAGACGCATATCTCGACTTGGCGGCGACCGCTGTCGATGCGGCCGAATACTTCCGAGATCAGACGGATCGTGAAGTGGGCAAGCTGTTCTGGTCGCAATTCAACGTTCCAGAGCGTCCGTTCCCATTGACTGATCAGCTTGCCGAATGGGCCGAACTCAATAGATTGTCCGGACTCGCCATGCAGTCCGTCGTAGATCATCTGTGGCCGGAAAGGCCGAAGCCGAACATCTATTTCAGCTTGGTGCAGCAGTTCCTTGGTGTGGTGCCGCGTATTAATGCGATGAAGAGGTCGGCGTGCATAGAAGGCTCGCGGATGGCCCTTGCCCGTGTCAAAGCATACTGGGCGGAGATGGATGCCACTACTGTTGCAGCACAGGGTTCGGCCATAGGCCGAGTGGCTGCCAAGCACTATTTCGAGGAAGTTCTTGAGGGTGCTCGTTTGATAGAGGCCTAGTGCTCGAAGAATATTATGTTTGAGTGACATGTATTCCCATTCTAAAAACAATGTTTATGAAATTTATTAAGGCTGTATTTATACTTTTTCCTGAAAGTACTATGATGCCTCCTGTGCGGCCGTTTATGTATATATGTATATAACATTAAAGATTGCAGTCGTCCGCTTCAACCCCCACGCATATAATGTGGAGGTGTTCGCAGAAGACACGTGTTCACACTTAATCCAACGTATTGGTCCTATTAAGGAGGTGATAGCGCAGCGAACAAGGCAACCAGACTATAATGCTTTAACACTTTCACTTAGCCATAGGAGTTTGACGGTGGGGCTACTATATAGCCCCTGGTGGCTCCACACTCTCCCGAATTCGGGGCGCATACATGCCTGGCCGGGAAACGGCCCTTCGTTAAGGAGGAGGAATTCTAACATTCCGATAGGTCATCGAGTGGTTGACCAGTCTCACGCTATATCATGACAGTCAGTTTTCGGCTTTCTCTACTGAGGTGATCGTCCGGATGAACCGGGGCACAATCGCAGTAGTTCTCCTGGTGCCGCCTTAGCCGATAGAGCGGAACGTAAGGCAGCAAAACAAAGGAGCCGGGCAAACCCAACATTTGACCAAAGACATGATTCGGAGCTGATGCATATAAGGCCAAACTCGCGACGCCGAACACTCCCTAAGGTATTCGGTCTTTATGGTATAAACCGGGCCTAAAAAGTGCCCTTTGTAAGAAGCCCCTGGTTTCCAGGTACGTGCATTATTCTGACGTGGCCACATGCCAAGACGTCAGCATCCTTCTCAATGGTACCGAGAATCCGAGGGATGTGTATCAACAAGAGACAGTAAAAAAGGTTGACGCAGGGTCTTAATCTAAAAAGAATCCTTAGAACGGGTCCCTGCTGCACGTCTGCGCATGTATCTCCGTTGTGCCGTATCCTGGACGGGTGTAGCACGATGGTCATCAGTAAAAGAGAGGAACTTAGGTGAAAAGTTGGCGTGCAAAAAGGTAGGTTTAAAGAAACCATGTACAATTCAAGATGAGTAAAAATTGCCACTTGTCTGCGCGCGTTGAGCCCCTTGTATTTGTAATAGGGGTGTGGCCATCAAACCTGTATGAAGTACATATAACTGCGTCGGGCTCGTCTAACCGTGTCCGTAGTCTTGATGACCTATCGAGTGCTTTAGTTGGTGAGGCCGTTTTAGTGTGCGGCTGCCTTCGGCGCGCAGGGATCGCTCAATATTTCCATTTACTGTAATGATGCCACGTGGACCGGGCATCTTAAGCATGAGGGAAGCGTAATGCGGTATTGCATTAAAGCGAGCGAAAGCTTCGCGTCCAAGTAGTGCTTGATAGCCACTTTGGAACGGAGCAATGTGGAAGGTTAAATTTTCGCTACGGAAGTTATCGGGGAAGCCGAATATAACCTCTAGTAGTAGGGAGCCCGTGCAATGAGCCCCTGGGCCTGGCGTTACTCCTTTAAAGGTAGTATTGCTATGGCAAATTTTCGTTGGGTCTATCCCCATTTTGCAGATTGTGTCCTGATATATCAGGTTTAGACTGCTGCCACCGTCCATCAGGACTCGTGTGAAGTGGTATCCGTCAATTATTGGATCTAATACCAAGGCAGTCCATCCTGCGCGCCGGATACTTACCGAGTAATCCTGATGATCGAAGGTGATCGGTTGAGACGGCCAGTGGCAGAACTCCGCGGTGATAGGCCCTTGGGCATATTTATCTGGGAGTGCCGCTTTGTTTCTCCCCTTTATCACATGTAACACGTTTACTGTTTTGACTTCTGGTGGAAATTTCTTCTGTTCCCCAGTGCTTTGCTTGAGGCTCATCTTCGTCTTTGCTTGGTGTATCCTGCCCCTTGTGTTCGGCGTTGAGCTTGCCGGACTGCTTGAAGACCCAACATTCTCTATGGGTATGATTTGCAGGTTTATCGGGGGTGCTATGGATCTGACATATTTCATCCAGAATTTTCTTTAGGTTGGACAGTTCATCTCTGGCGCCTTTAGAGGACGGCTTTTGCTGACCTAGCCGAGAGCTTCTGAATCCGGCGTTTACCGACGTGCTCTTCGGGATGTCTTCTTTATTCTGGTGCTTATTATTTTTTCTGCGTCATGATTTCTCGTTTCCATCTCTAACTTCAGATGTACTTGGGTCGCTGGTACTGCATCGGGCTAGCCAGCTGTCCTCGCCCGTGCAAAAGCGGGTCATGAGGCTTGTTAATGCTGCCATTGTTCTCAGCTTTTCTTGGCCGAGGTGTCTGGCAAGCCATTCGTCTCGGACGCTATGTTTAAAAGCTGCCAAGGCTTCGGCGTCTGGATAGTCGACTATTTGGTTCTTTTTAGTAAGAAACCTGTTCCAAAGCTTTCGGGATGACTCTCCGGGCTGTTGAGTTATATGACTTAAATCGTCCGCATTCGGAGGTCGGACATAAGTCCCTTGAAAATTTGCCCGAAAAGCGTCTTCGAGCTCTTCCCAGCTTCCAATGGAGCTTTCGGGGAGGCTTTTAAGCCAGTGCCAAGCTGGCCCTTTGAGTTTGAGGGGTAAATACTTAATGGCGTGGACATCATCTCCTCGAGCCATATGGATATGGAGGATATAGTCCTCAATCCAAACCCCAGGGTCTGTTGTTCCGTCATATGCCTCTATGTTTACGGGTTTGAATCCCTCTGGAAATTCATGGTCCAGCACCTCGTCAGTGAAACATAGGGGGTGTGCGGCACCCCTGTATCTGGGTGTACCGCATTGTTCAGATGTTTGTTGTGTTGCATTCTATGCTGGAGCGTGCTTGCGTGGTCCATATATGGATCTGGTTGCATCGTCCTTTTGATGCGAGCCCTCGCGTGGATCGCGTATTGGCTTATGTGCGGCGTTATTCGCCTCTCTATGTTGGCCGTGAGGTCGTCTATCCGGCCAGAGGGCCGTTTTAATTTTTGGTTGTGGGGGATCTAAGGCCTCCTCATCGAATTCAGGTAGCAACTTCCGCTTCGGGTAGCTCTTGGTGGGGCGATTACCGCCGTACTTCGCTGCTGTGTTGAATACTTTACTCCATCTGATTCTGAGTGTGTCTTGCGCAGCTTTGAGCCTTTGCTTCTACTTTTTTAGACTCCTCGTGGTGGCAACAAGGCTTTGACGGGCATTCTGTTGCTCCGAGTGTCTGTCCGGTGTGATGTCGTCCGGACTATTATCTTTGACAGAGTCGGGTTGTTTGGCTTGATTCTCCGTGTTGCCGTGTTCCGGCAATGGTTCACCCTGCTCTAACGCTGGGTCTATATGATCGTTGTTTCTGCCAAGGCGGGATTTGGAGCGGCGCTTACGCCGCCGCTTTGACTGCTTCTCGAGGGGACAACCCTTTGTTGCGTCCTTCTGCTCCTCGTCGTCGTTTTCTTTTGGTGTGTCCACCATGTATACGTCATGTGATGAAGTGGGCATCCAGTGCCCTGTGGGCAGTGGTTCCTGTTCGTCTCCTGCATCGTCGTCCATACCGTCGATGTCTTCGGAGTGGAAGTCGAGCATGTCAGTTAAGTCATCGATAGTGGCTACTAAGTGGGTGGTGGGTGGGCGGCGAATTTCTTCGTCATCCGCATCCCAATCCTGCCGGACATAGTTCAGCCAGGACTCTTCTGACAAGGAGAGAGATTTTAATGAATTCAGTATGTCGCCGAAGGGCAAGTGCTGAAAGATATCCATGGAGGTGAACTCCATGATTGGCGCCCAGTCGGATTTGATAGGAACGGGCGCAGGTGGTTCAGAGTCCATGGTCGGGGAAGGATCCGGCAGTTTGGCAACATGGATCTCGTGAAGGGTAAGGTCGATATTCGACTCGACCGCCGCTGAGGATACGGCCTCCGTGACGGGGTCTGTCCACCCGTCCATGGATGATGCAACTGGCTTCGAATGGAGGCTCGGAGCGGCTGCCGGTGCGATCTCCTGAATATGGTCTGATGGTACAGCTAAATCGTACTCATCGTGACCGCGTGGCACACAAGGCAGGGGCTCGAATCCATCGAAGATCAAGTCTCCGAGGATATCGGCCGTGTAATTTAAGCTTCCAAACCCGACCTGATGGCCAGGGGCGTAGCTTTCGATCTGCTCCAGATGGCCAAGCGAGTTGGCCCGCAGTGCGAAGCCGCCGAGCACAAAGATCTGTCCGGGGAGAAAAGTCTCACCTTGGACTGCATCGCTATCGATGATAGAAGGAGCTATCAAGCCTAACGGCGACGACACAAAGGAACCCTCAATGAAAGCACCAATGTCGGTGTCAAAACCGACGGATCTCGGGTAGGGGGTCCTGAACTGTGCATCTAGGCAGATGGTAACAGGAGGCAGGGGACACGATGTTTTACCCAGGTTCGGGCCCTCTTGATGGAGGTAAAACCCTACGCCCTGCTTGATTTATTCTTGATGATATGGGTATTACAAGAGTTAATCTACCACGAGATAAGAGAGGCTAAACCCTAGAAGCTAGCCTATGGTATGATTGTTGTTGTCCTACAGACTAAAACCCTCCGGTTTATATAGACACCGGAGAGGGTTAGGGTTACACAAGGTCAGTTACAAAGGAGGAGATATCCATATCCGTACTGCCTAGCTTGCCTTCCATGCCAAGTAGAGTCCCATCCGGACACGGGATGAAGTCTTCAATCTTGTATCTTCATAGTCCAACAGTTCGGCCAAAGGATATAGTCCGGCTGTCCGGAGACCCCCTAATCCAGGACTCCCTCACTCACCTCTGCTCTTTCTGCTGGAGTTACTTTCAAACAAGTGGGTTGTTGCACTCGTTCCATGGAGAAGGGAAGGAGACCAGTCGACTGACCAGGAGTCGGTTGGTCCTTACAGTAAAACCAGGTCGACTTCCACCATCTAACTGACTCGAGAAGGATCACAGCTGGAAAAGCACTCTTGCTTCTCATCTAGATACCTAGGCCTCCACACATCTGGATCACATGAATCTTCTCGTCGTTCGGATTAGCTTTTTTCACCGACTGAGAGCGACATGTGAAGATATGTTTGAAGAGACCCAAATGCGGTCGATAGCCCAAGAAATTTTCGCACATAGAAACGAATGCAGCAAGATACGTGATGGTGTTGGGGGAAAAGTGATGAAGTTTGGCACCAAAGAAGTTCAGAAAAACCCAAAAGAAAGGATGAGGAAGAAAAGAGAATCCACGGTCAACGTGAGTTGCAAGGAGGATGCACTCACCCTCCTATGGCTGTGGCTCGGTCTCGTTGCCGGGAAGCCTCCAAGATTCGTGGGCGACCAAACCTCCAGAGGCCAGATCCTCCACATCCTCCAGCTGAATCATGGAGCGGATCCAGTCGCCCTGGATCCAGCTGGGTGGTAGGACATACCTCGAGGAGGATCCCCCCAACTCGTCTTCTTGCCCTTCGGCTTCCCAGCCACCATCGTCGTCGCCGTCGCCTTCTTGGCGCGCTCTAGAGCCGCCATTTTGTCCTTCCTCATCGCCGCGGACTGCTCACAAGTGGTGCGGTGGTGTCGAGAGTGGTAGAGTACAAGGTGTGGAAACAGAGGAAGGAGAAGGAGAATGGGGAACGCTGTGCAGACGCACCAGCCACGGAGTCTTTTATTTGCCCGTTTCCAAGTGACTGACATGCGGGCCCAAAAAATCCTGTCAAATCCCGCAACAGTCGCACGCTCGGTACGTGGCGAAAAAGACGGCATGGAAATCGAGGTACCCTTGCCTAATCCTTCCTGATTACTGCAGCGCACTCCGCCCCGGCGCTTCCCAAAATTTCGAATCCCGTGAGATCCGAGGATGGCAGCGCAATCAATCACACCAAAGATTCTGTTCCTCTCCAACACTTGAAGCATTCCAGAATGAGTTCACTCGAAAAATTCTAAATGGATCAAGGCGACTGAAAATAAGGTTAAAGTTTCAAAGTGGTTCGCTTTCCCTAGCAAGATGCCTCTGAAGCATAAAAATTGGGTCGGAACTATCTCCAACCTTTTCTTCCTTCAGACCTCGATCCATTCGGGGGCTAATGACGATGACATGTACCTAGGGTAGGGTAATAGGCCTGACCTAGACACCCTCCCCAAGGACACTACCCAAAGATCAACAACATTCAAACCACAGTAATTCCCACTGATTGGAATCTCCTCAGAGTGCAACTCACTCGACCATGAACTCCACCCGGATAACTCAATTCCATTCGACCAATATATCACCATTCGACCATACAAGAAACCACTCGGAAGACAGAAGATCTAAAGTCACCTAGGATGGAAATGGCCAGGAATTCATTCTGTAGTGTTAATGATCATGTATATGTCTTTATTGCTGGCGTTACTAGTAACGCCTCATCTTTATGTACATTAAACCCTATATAACTGGGGCTGGAGGGGTCCGGCGCACTCTATATAAGCCACCCCTCCTCAGGTACAAGGGTTCTCACCCCCTGTAACTTCACGCATAATCCAGTCGACCGCCTCAGGGCACCGAGATGTAGGGCTATTACTCCTCCGCGAAGGGCCTAAACTCGTAAATCTTGCGTGCACAACCTCATCGTAGCTAGAATCTTGCCTCCTATTACATACCCCCTAATCTACTGTTAGACTTAGAACCAAGACATCTGGCGCCACCGAGTTCACTTGACATAGCCATAGCCAGAAACCCTAATCAGTTCGATCTCACCGATAGGGATTTCGGTCTCACCGAGATGGGATTGCAAACTCTCTATTTCCCTTCATAATGTTCCAGTCTCACCAAAATGAGCGATCGGTCCCACCGAGTTTGCAATGCAAACTCTGTGTTCCCCCTTCGTAATGTTTTGGTATCACCGAAAGGAGCCATCAGTCCCACCGAGTTTGCCTAACCAACTCTCTGTTTGCTTATTGCTGAAATCGGTCTCACCGGGTTTATGCAATCGATCACACCGAGTTGATGTTTTGCCCTAACCCTAGTGCATCGGTCCCACGGACTTGATCATGTCGGTCCCACAGAGAATCCCAACGTTCACATTTTGAACTGAATCGGTCTCACCGAGTTCACCTATTCGGTCTGACCGAGTTGGCTCAAATGTTTGCAACAGTTAGATTTTGTGTGGAGGCTATATATACCCCTCCACCCCCTTCTCTGTTCAAGTGAGAGCCATTAGAACGTGCCTACACTTCCACTACTCATTTTCTGAGAGAGAACCACCTACTCATGTGTTGAGACTAAGATATTCCAATCCAACCATAAGAATCTTGATTTCTAGTCTTCCCTAAGTTGCTTTCCACTGAAATCTTCTTTCCACCATAGCCAAATCTGTGAGAGAGAGTTGAGTGTTGGGGATACTACCATTTGAAGCACAAGAGCAAGAATTTCATCATCAACACACCATCTATTACCTTTTGGAGAGTAGTGCCTCCTTGATTGGTTAGGTGTCACTTGGGAGCTTCCGTCAAAGATTGTGGAGTTGAACCAAGGAGGTTGTAAGGGCAAGGGGATAGCCTACTTCATGAAGATCTACCCAAGTGAGGCAAGTCCTTCATGGGTGATGGCCATGGTGGGATATGATAACCCACAAGTATAGGGGATCGCAACAGCTTTCGAGGGTAGAGTATTCAACCCAAATTTATTGATTCGACACAAGGGGAGCCAAAGAATATTCTCAAGTATTAGCAGCTGAGTTGTCAATTCAACCACACTTGGAAACTTAGTATCTGCAGCAAAGTGTTTAGTAGCAAAGTAATATGATAGTGGTGGTAGCAGCAACAAAGTAAAGACAGCAAAGGTAATGTTTTTGGTATTTTGTGTGATTGCAACAGTAGCAACGGGAAAGTAAATAAGCGTAAACCAGTATATGGAAAACTCGTAGGCACCGGATCAGTGATGGATAATTATGTAGGATGCGGTTCATCATGTAACAGTCATAACATAGGGTGACACAGAACTAGCTCCAATTCATCAATGTAATGTAGGCATGTATTCCGTATATAGTCATATGTGCTTATGGAAAAGAACTTGCATGGCATCTTTTGTCCTACCCTCCCGTGGCAGCGGGGTCCTATTGGAAACTAAGGGATATTAAGGCCTCCTTTTAATAGAGAACCGAAACAAAGCATTAGCACATAGTGAATACATGAACTCCTCAAACTATGGTCATCACCGGGAGTGGTCCCGATTATTGTCACTTCGGGGTTGCCGGATCATAACACATAGTAGGTGACTATAGACTTGCAAGATAGGATCAAGAACTCACATATATTCATGAAAACATAATAGGTTCAGATCTGAAATCATGGCACTCGGGCCCTAGTGACAAGAATTAAGCATAGCAAAGTCATAGCAACATCAATCTCAGAACATAATGGATACTAGGGATCAAAGCCTAACAAAACTAACTCGATTACATGATAAATCTCATCCAACCCATCACCATCCAGCAAGCCTACGATGGAATTACTCACGCACGACAGTGAGCATCATGAAATTGGTGATGGAGGCTGGTTGATGATGACGACGGCAACGAATCCCCCTGTCCGGAGCCCCGAACGGACTCCACATCAGCCCTCCCGAGAGGTTTTAGGGCTTGGCGGCGGCTCCGTATCGCAAAACGCGATGATTTCTTCTCTCTGATTTTTTTCTCACCGAAAGCAAATATATAGAGTTGGAGTTGGCGTTGGAGGGCATCCAAGGGTCGCACGAGGTAGGCGGGCGCGTCCTAGGGGGGGGTGCCCCCACCCTCGTGAGAAGGGTGTGGGCCCCCTGGTCTTCCTCTTTGGTGAGGATTTTTTATTATTTTTGCTAAGATGTTCCGTGGAGTTTCAGGTCATTCCGAGAATATTTGTTTTCTGCACATAAAACAACACCATGGCAATTCTGCTGAAAACAACGTCAGTCCGGGTTAGTTCCATTCAAATCATACAAGTTAGAGTCCAAAACAAGGGCAAACGTGTTTGGAAAAGTAGATACGACGGAGACGTATCAACTCCCCCAAGCTTAAACCCTTGCTTGTCCTCAAGCAATTTAGTTGACAAACTGAAAGAAAGAAAGAAAAACTTTTACAAACTCTGTTTGCTCTTGTTTTTGTAACTATGTCAAGCCAGTATTCAAGTTTTCAGCATAGATCATAACTAACCACATTTGCAATAATTCTCAGGTCTCATAATTACTCATATCAATAGCATAGTCAACTAGCAAGTCATAATAATAAATCTCGGATGACAACACTTTCTCAAAACAATCATAATATGATATAACAAGATGGTATCTCGCTAGCCCTTTCTAAGACCGCAAAACATAGATGCAGAGCACCTTTAAAGATCAAGGACTGACTAGACATTATAATTCATGGTAAAATAGATCCAATCATAGTCGTACCCAATATAAATTAACAGTGATGAATGCAAATGACGGTTGTGCTCTCCAGCTAGTGCTTTTTAATAAGAGGGTGATGACTCAACATAAAAGTAAATGGATAGGCCCTTCGCAGAGGGAAGTAGGGATTTGTAGAGGTGCCAAAGGTCGGTTTTGCAATAGAGATAAATTGTATTTTGAGCGATATACTTTCATTGTCAACGTAACAACTAAGAGATGGCGATATCTTCCATGCTAAACACATTATAGGCGGTTCCCAAACAGAATGGTAAAGTTTATACTCCCCCTCCACCAACAAGCATCAATCCATGGCTTGCTCGAAACAACGAGTGCCTCCAACATACATCAGGTCCCAGGGGGAGTTTTTTTTTGCAATTAATTTTGATTTAGTTTGCATAAAGCATGGGACTGGGCATGCCGGTGACCAGCCATTTTCTCGTGAGTAGGAGCGGAGTCCACTCCTCTTGAGAATAACCCGCCTAACACGGAAGATAAGGACAACCTTGGTTGATACATGAGCTATTCGATCATACAAAACAGAATGTTTATTTGAAGGTTTAGAGTTTGGCACGTACAAATTAACTTGGAACGGCAGGTAGATACCGCATATAGGAAGGTATGGTGGACTTATCTGGAATAACTTTGGGGTTTAAGGGATTGGATGCACAAGCAGTATTCCCGCTTAGTACAGGTGAAGGCTAGCAAAAGACTAGGAAGTGACCAACTAGAGAGCGACAACAGCCATGTACATGCATTAAAATTAATAAACATTGGATGCAAGCATGAGTAGGATATAATCCACCATGAACATAAATATCGTGAAGGCTATGTTGATTTTGTTTCAACTACATGCGTGAACATGTGCCAAGTCAAGTCACTTAAATCATTCAAAGGAGGATACCACCCCATCATACCACATCATAATCATCTCAATAGCATGTTGGCACACAAGGTAAATCATTATAACTCATAGCTAATCAAGCATGGCACAAGCAACTATGATCTCTAATTGTCATTGTAAACATGTTTACTCATAATAAGCTGAATCAAGAACGAGGGACTCATCATATTTACAAAAACAAAAGAGGTCGAGTTCATACCAGCTTTTCTCATCTCAGTCAGTCCATCATATATCATCATAATTGCCTTTCACTTGCACGACCAAACAGTGTGAATAATAATAAGAGTGCACGTGCATTGGACTAAGCTAGAATCTGCGAGCATTCAATAAATAGGAGAAGACAAGGCAATATGGGCTCTGGGTTAATTCAACAATAATGCATATAAGAGCCACTTCAACAATTTAATTATGGTCTTCTCCTACTGACCCCCAAAGAAAAGAAATAAAAATATTTACATGGGAAAGCTCCCAACAAGCAAAAGAAGAATAGGAAATATTTTACTACAGCAGAAAAATAAACTACTACTAATTTTTTTGGTTTTTCTTAAGGTTTAACAAACACACAAGAAGAAAGCAGGAAAAAGAACATAAACTAGCATAGATATTACAGTGAAAAAGTATGAGCACCGACATCTAGTAATGAGTGTGTGTGAACATAAATGTAATGTCGGTGAGAAATACGTACTCCCCCAAGCTTAGGCTTTTGGCCTAAGTTGGTTTATGGCCACAGTTGTCCTGGCTGATAACCATAATAATAGTTGTTGGGGTCGTACTGTGATGAGGAAGAAGAAGGCTCCGATTGCCACTGGCTGGCAATCATCTCCAGATCCCACTGATAGTTAGACTGTCTTGAAGGATCAAATTGTGGTTCTGGTTCTGGCTCCTCGGCTGGTGCAGGGTTCCGGTAGGCGTCAATAGCCGTCAACGGAACAAGGTACGTGCCTACAGTCAAATCAAACAAAGAAGGAGCAGGCAGGATAATAGTCTCAGGATGATGTTTGTTAAAGAACAACTGATATTTAAGCTCTCCTGCCCTATTCTTAACAATAAAATCATGTGCCACCATACTTTTATGATCTAGATAAACACGGGGCAGCACCTTTTCTTCCTTTTCAGCATGCCTAATAGGTATGTTAAAATGTGCAACTAGTCGTGTAGCATAGATGCCTCCAAAGATGGGACCCTTAGTACGGCGTGACGACATTGGCTACGATGAAGTAGCGCAAGATCAACACCGGCGTGACGACATTGTGCTTCTCGAGGAGAACCGTCTCCGGGCTGCTATGCATGTTGCACGCTACCAGCAAGCCCTGCATCGCTATCACAGCCGCAAGGTTCATGCCCAGTGTTTTGAGGAAGGCGACCTTGTCCTTAGGCACGTTTAGTCCGCCAAGGGTGCAAATAAGTTGACACCAAAGTGGAAACACCCTTACCAGGTAGTATGAGTCACCAGACCTGGCGCAGTCCGTCTAGAAACCGGAGATTGCATTCAATTGCAAAACTCATGGAATATTGAGCATCTCCGCAAGTTCTACCCGTAAGCCGTGGCTAGCAGGCCCTGCCCGGTAGCCACCCTTTTGTACAGGCCTTGCCGCAGTTGCATGTAACCCCTTGTACAAAGCCAGGCGCAGACCCCGAGCAACAGAGAAATAAATGAAGCGCTAGGGCCCCCCGACAAGTTGGATGTATGCATAAGCATTTAATGAGCATCGCATGTTCTTATAGATAAGATCACATCTGGCATCATTTTTCATCTGCATAAATTGCAGGCTCCAACCGAGAACTTGGTCTCCAAGAAGAGATGGAAAGATGAGCCTACACTGCGATCTCCGGCAAGCCAAACAGATAAGTTCTTTATCTTATCCATACGTGTTCTGTAAATAAAGACTTGTGCATAAGAAAACCTCACCGCTTTTTGAAACTTAGGTGCTCCCATCCCTTGACTCGAAGGTTGCTTCAGTCAGGATGGCCACAGTGGCTGTCGGCATTATGGGAATGGGAGTGCCCAGACTTGCCTGTCTGCGGCCCACAACGTGGCTCCATTGACGGCCTGGTACGGCCCACCTTTAGCATCACCAACACAAGACCCTCACGAGGGGCCAAGCCTCGTGAGGCGGACGATGTCAAGACCTCCAGAAGGAGCAGCCTCCTTAGGCCGGCTCTTGAGGAGCAGAGATTTCTATGCGAGCCCTCACCTTGTGAGGTTCAGATGATGCAAGCCATGACGACCAAGGCCAGGCGGGCGCCAACGGGCAGAGTACAATAGTTTCCTCTTTGTTGCTAAGGAGGCAAGCACAGGCGCGGAGTCCCGAGGAATCCGCCAAAGGTTTCCATTTCCATGAAACAAGACCAAGATCGCCAAGACGGTAGGATGGAGGTCATTGCCGAGCCCACCATGGTGTCACGACCAGAAGCTTTGCAAGCAAAGACCACCTTTCGTCAGAATAAGACGCACTAGTTGTCTTCCTTTGAATTTGGCCATTGTGGGATCCCTTCCCGCCTTCATTTTGGGGGAAGAGGACCAAGGCCACTATAAATATAGCCTAGCCACCACCATAGAAGGGCGGGCTGACCGAAGGGGTCATTCAGATCAACCTCCCCCTCACCAACACAAGAACACACCTCCTGAGGCTGTTCTCCCACTGTACTAGTTCATCGTCAGCCCATCTCGAGGCTAATCCACCACAAAGCAGGAGTAGGGTTTTACACTGCAAGGTGGCCCGAACCTGGGTAAATTGCTTTGTCCTTTTTCTTTCCAGTTCATCGAGCAAGGCTATGAGATCGACGAGTTGGCAGAATGGGGAGGTTGAGTTCTTCGCACGCACCCTCAGGAGTTCGAATCTATCCAGGTTCTGTAGAGCCCGGAATCTGACATTTGGCACGCCAGGTAGGGGTACGTCGAAGATTCGCCTATCCGTCCACTGCACTCCACCCCGCTATTCGTCTCTCATGGCGAGCGCCGCTCCACCGACGGGTGCGTTCAGGGGCGCCGTGGGTCTCCAAGCTTTCACCCCCGCCTTGCGACAGGTGCAGTGGCCGCCCAAGTTCAGGTCGGGGCTACCGCCTCGATACGATGGTGCGGCGGACCCGACAGGGTTTCTCTAGGCATATGCGGAGGCTGTTTGGGCAGCCGGTAGCAATGACAAGGCCATGGAGAACTGACTGCCCATGTTCCTTACAGGCATGCCGCGCGCCTGGCTCCTGGGCCTGCCGAAGTCTTCGGTGGCCTCTTGGGAGGAGCTACGCAGCCTCTTCATCACGCGCTTCGCGGCGCCAGCACCCCATGCCGTCGCGGCCCTCCTTGGTGGCTCACAGGCGCCGGACTCGAACCTCCACGTCAAACAGTTCTTTCGCTAGATAGGCGCCGCCCACGTGCAGCGGGGAACCCCCCCCCTCGGGTTGGGCGGTGCCTATGGCCGACCTCACCTTCGACTCGAGGGACCACCCCGCAACCACAGCCAGCACCGGCGCGCTCCCAATGCTCTACACCCCCACCATCTGCAACATGGCAGTCACCAGGACCCTCATCGATGGTGGCGCCGGCCTCAATGTCCTCTCCGTGGAAGCGTTGGCCTGATTCACATGCCCCATGGCCGGCTCTGCCCCACCAAGCCTTTCTCTGGAGTCGTCGACCGCTCCACCTGCCCCCTAGGGCAGATCCGCCTGCCCGTCACCTTCGGCACCCGCGACAACTACCACATCGAGCTCATCGACTTCGACATCGCCCGCATCGGCCTGCTGTACAATGCCATCCTCGGGTACCTAGCCTTGGCCAAGTTCGTGGCGGCGACCCACCATGGCTACAATCTCATGAAGATGCCGGGAAGCAGCGTCATCCTCACCATGGCAGGGGACACTAAGGAAGCGCTCTCGGCCCTCAAGCACACTTTCAGAGCCCCGGCGGCCGCGCGGCCAAGCAAGGAGGGAGCCGCGGAGGCCATGGGGGCTGTACCAGCAAAGAAGAAGCAGTTGTTCTCTCAAGACCGGGCCGAGATGAAGTAGGTGCCGGTCGATGAGGATGGGGCATCGGGTTCCACCTTCACCATAGGCGCTAGTCAAGTTCCCGCGCAAACAAGGATGTGTTTGCATGGGAGGCGGCATACCTAGTTAGGGTTCCACATGGAGTAATCGAGCACCACTTGATGGTGTGCCCCAATGCGCTACCAGTGTAGCAGAAAGCACGACGGCAAGCTCCGGAGAAGTAGTCATTCATCACCCAGGAGATCCGCAAGCTGTTGGAGGCTGGTGTCATTCGGGAAGTGCGACACCCGGACTAGCTCGCGAACCCAGTCATCGTCCCAAAGAAGGGCGGCAAGGAGCGCATGTGCGTCGATTTCACCAACCTCAACAAGGCTTGTCCTCAAGAACCTTTCCCTCTCCCGCAAATCGAGCAAATCGTCGACTTCACCATCGACTGGGATCCATTGTGCTTCCTGGATGCCTTCACGGGCTATCACCAAATCAAGATGGCCATGCAAGATATTCAGAAGACCGCCTTTCTAACCCCATGCATGTTGTTTGGGCTGCACAATGCGGGGGCGACCTTTCAACGGTTGATGCATATTTCCCTAGGACAGCAGCTCGGGAGGAACGCTGAGGCGTATGTCGACGACATAGTGGTGAAATCTCAGGAAGCAAGGACTCTTATCGAAGACCTGGAGGAGACATATGCCAGCCTGCGTCAAGTGAACCTGCGGCTAAACCTGGAAAAATGTGTGTTTGGCGTTCTGTCTGGCAAACTGTTAGGTTTCCTGGTGTCACACAAAGGGATCGAGGCCAACCCGGAGAAGGTCAAGGCGATAAAAAGGATGAGCCCGCCGCAGACCCTCAAGGAGATGCAAAAGCTGGCGGGCTGCATAATCTTGCACGGGCGCTTCATCTCCAAGCTGGGGGAGCGTGCCCTCCCATTCTTCAAGCTGATGAAGAAAAAAGGCCCATCGAGTGGACTCTGGAGGCTGACACTGCCTTCCAAGACATCATAAGGTACCTCACCAGCCCACCGGTGATGGTAGCACTGCGTCCCCTTGAGCCATTGGTGCTCTACCTGGCTGCCACGCCCCACTTCGCCAGCGCAGCACTGGTGGCGCTTCGGGAGGAGCACCCAACCAAGGGCTCGCCGGGAAGCACCTCGCGCCCTGCTGGGGCGCCGTGGCCTCAGGACGGTTCTCCCAAGGCCTCGGCCGCCCCACCGGTCAATGGCGCTCCTGAGGCCTTGGCCAATCCTTCAAACAATGAGACTCCTAAGGACGGGTTCCTGAGGCTACAACTGCGCCGACATACGACAAGGTTCCTGAGGCTACAGCTGCCCCGACAGATGACAAGGCTCCTGAGGACCCTCAACCCCAGGAGACGCATGACTCCGCCAATGCATCCACCCTCGTCAAGAACCCAGTGTACTTCGTCAGCACGGTGATGCGTGATGCGCGGGCATGCTACCCCATGCCCCAAAAGCTCTTGCTCGCGGTCCTCGTCGCTTCCCGAAAGCTGCGCCACTATTTCCAAGGCCACCCCATCAAGGTCGTCTCAGCTTACCCTCTGGAGAGGGTCCTCCGGAGCCCTAACGCCGCAGGGAGGGTTGCCGAATGGAACATTGAACTGCATGCGTTCTAGCTGGAGTTCAACACAACCAGAATCATCAAGAGTTCAACACAACCAGAATCATCAAGGGACGGCTCCGTCGACCCCAGAGAACCTGGATTTGATGCAAGATCGATTTTGGTACAAGGTTTGGTCGATCGGAACAGAGCTCACCGAGAAGGACAGGACAGAGATCGACCAACGAGCAGTCGAGTGCATGTATCAGGACCTGAGTGTTTCAGTAGTGCCATCAGAGTCGCAGAAATCCCTCCCAACTTCAGTTTCGCGACTGGAGTAAGTAAGTTTACCGGTGAATCCAAACCTAACACTTGGCTAGAGGATTACCGAGTGGTTGTACAGATTGGCGGCGGTAATGATGAGGTAGCCATGAAACACCTAACTTTGATGTTGGAAGGGTCGGCCAGAGCTTGGTTGAATCAGTTGGCCCCTGGTGGCATATTCAGTTGGGAAGAGTTGGCCCGAGTGTTTGTTAAAACATTTGAAGGCACTTGCAATCGGCCTACAGGGCTGACAGAGTTGCAGCATTGTGTTCAAAAGCCAAATGAGATGTTGAGAGATTACATGCAGAGGTGGACCACTTTGCATCACACAGTGGAAAACGTGTCGCCGCACCAAGCAGTTTGCGCCTTCAAGGAGGGCGTTCGGTACCGAGAGCTAAACCTGAAATTTGGTCAGACAGGAGATATGACTCTGACTCGAATGATAGAAATAGCCACTCGGTATGCTAACGATGAAAAAGAAGACCGACTCCACAGTGGCAAGAGCAAACCAATCGCCCAAGATGCCAGAGGAAGTAATTCCAATCGGAAATAGAAGCGCAAGGCCGAGCCCGCCACTCCTGGTGAAGCCGCAATAGTGACTCAGGGAAAATTCAAGGGAAATCCTAAAGGGCCATGGGTCCCTAAAAAGGTGAAGGATTCGGCAGGAAATGATGTGTTAGAACTGCCGTGTCATATACACACCAAAGTGGATGAAGAGGGAAACCTAATTTATCCCAAGTATACCACTCGACAATGTCGACTCCTTATCCAGCAATTTTGAGAGGGCCAGTCCAAGGAGAAAGAGAAAGAGTCTGATAAGGACGAAGACAAAGAGGAAGATGATGGTTTCCCCAACATCAATGCCACTTTGGTGATTTTCGCTGATGTTGAGAGAAAAAGTCAATTGAAGGTCATTAACAGAGAAGTGAACATGGTTGCTCCGGCAACGCCAACATATTTGAAGTGGTCAAAGACTCCCATTACATTCGACCAATCAGATCACCCGGCACGTGTTGCTACCCCAGGGCGGTAAGCATTTGTGGTCGACCCGGTCGTCAGAGGCACCCGATTGACCAAGGTCCTAGTGGATGGTTGCAGTGGCTTCAACATTCTGTATGCTGAGACTCTCCGAGAGATGGGCATCCCGATGTCCAAACTCAGTGAAAGCAATATGCCCTTCCACGGTGTCATTCTTGGGAAAAAAGCTGATTCACTCAGCCAGACCACTCTTGACGTGGTTTTCGGCGATTTGAACAACTATCGCATGGAAAAGTTGACATTTGAAGTTGTGGATTTTCACAGTGCTTATCATGCTATTTGGGCAGGCCTGCGTATGCTCATTTCATGGCTCGACCATGTTACGTATACCTCAAGCTGAAGATGCCTGGGCCCCAAGGTCTGATTACGATCACTGGTAATCGGCAGAGAGCGGAGGAATGTTTCTAGAAGGGCTTAAAGAATGCCGATGAGTAGATGGCAACAGTGGAAATGCAAGAGTACCAGAAGAACGCAGATCCGAGTGATTTGCTGCATGCCTAGAAGCCCGATTCAGAATCTTCATTGCAGTCGTCCGGTGAAACAAAACAAGTTCATGTTCACCCGACCGATCCTAATGCTGCTTGATACGTCTCCGTCATATCTACTTTTCCAAACACTTTTGCCCTTGTTTTGGACTCTAACTTGTATGATTTGAATGGAACTAACACAGACTAACGCTGTTTTCAGCAGAATTGCCATGGTGTTATTTATGTGCAGAAACAAAAGTTCTCGGAATGACCTGAAACTCCATGGAGATTATTTTTGGAAATAATAAAAAATATTGGCAAAGAATCAAGGCCAGGGGGCCCACACCCTAGCCACGAGGGTGGGGGCGCGCCTGCCCCCCTGGGCGTGCCCCTACCTCGGGGGGCCCTTGGAGCTCCACCGACCTCAACTCCAACTCCATATATTCATGCTCGGGGAGAAAAAATAAGGGAGAAGGATTCATCGCGTTTTACAATACGGAGCCGCCGCCAAGCCCTAAACTCTCTCGGGAGGGCTGATCTGGAGTCCGTTCGTGGCTCCGGAGAGGGTAATCCGTCGCCGTCGTCATCATCAACCATCCTCCATCACCAATTTCATGATGCTCACCGCCGTGCATGAGTAACTCCATCGTAGGCTTGCCGGACGGTGATGGGTTGGATGAGATTTATCATGTAATCGAGTTACTTTTGTTAAGGTTTGATCCCTAGTATTCACAATGTTCTGAGATTGATGTTGCTATGACTTTGCTATGGTTAATGCTTGTCACTAGGGCCCGATTGCCATGATTTCAGATCTGAACCTATTATGTTTTCATGAATATATGTGAGTTCTTGATCCTATCTTGCAAGTCTATAGTCACCTACTATGTGTTATGATCCGGCAACCCCGAAGTGACAATAATCGGGACCACTCCCGGTGATGACCGTTGTTTGAGGAGTTCATGTATTCACTATGTGTTAATGCTTTGGTCCGGTACTCTATTAAAAGGAGGCCTTAATATCCCTTAGTTTCCACTAGGACCCCGCTGCCACGGGAGGGTAGGACAAAAGATGTCATGCAAGTTCTTTTCCATAAGCACATATGACTATATTCGGAATGCATGCCTACATTACATTGATGAAGTGGAGCTAGTTCTGTGTCACCCTAGGTTATGACTGTTACATGATGAACCACATCCGGCATAATCCTCTATCACCGATCCATTGCCTACGAGCTTTCCATATATTGTTCTTCGCTTATTTACTTTTCTGTTGCTATTGTTATCATAACTACGAAACACCAAAAATATTACTTTTGCTATCGTTACCTTTTGCTACCGTTACCACTACTATCATATTACTTTGCTACTAAACACTTTGCTGTAGATACTAAGTTTACAGGTGTGGTTGAATTTACAACTCAGCTGCTAATACTTGAGAATATTCTTTGGCTCCCCTTGTGTCGAATAAATAAATTTGGGTTGAATACTCTACCCTCGAAAACCGTTGCGATCCCCTATACTTGTGGGTTATAAAGACTATTTTCTGGCGTTGTTGCCGGGGAGCATAGCTCTATTCTTTGAGTCACTCGGGATTTATATCTGCTGGTCACTATGAAGAACTTGAAAGACGCGAAAAAAATTTATCCCCCAACTACGAGGGGAGGTAAGGAACTGTCATCTAGCTCTGCACTTGATTCACCTTCTGTTTTGAGTAAGCTTGCGACACCTAAACCTGCTTCTGCTATTAATTCTGATATGTCGCATATTATTGATGATGCCACTTCTACTATGCATGATACTTATGATGAAACTACTTCTATGCTTGATACTACTATGCCACTTGGTGAATTTCTTGATGAACAACTTGCTAGGGCTAGAGAGAATGAAATTATTGAAACTGATAGTATTGATGAAAGTGATGATGAAGGCTCTCCTAATAAATATGAATTACATGTTGTGCCTGAAGGCTATGTTATGGATGAAGAAACTAAAAGAGACTTTCTTGCTTGCAATGATAGAAGTGATCCTAATAAATTATTAGCTAAGCTTAAACAAAAAACTCTAAATGCAAGAATGTAATATGATCCTGCTTATGCTACTTCACCTATGTTTGTTACTGATAAGGATTATGAATTCTCTATTGATCCTGATATAATTACTTTGGTTGAATCTGATCCTTTTTATGGCTATGAATCTGAAACTGTTGTGGCACATCTTACTAAATTAAATGATATAGCCACCCTGTTCACTAATGATGAGAGAACTTGCTACTTTTATATCCTTAAAATATTTCCGTTCTCATTGAAGGGTGATGCTAAGATATGGTTTAATTCTCTTGATCCTGGTTGTGTGCGTAGTCCCCAGGATATGATTTCTTACTTCTCTGCTAAATATTTCCCTGCTCATAAGAAACAAGCTGCCTTAAGGGATATATATAATTTTGTGCAAATTGAAGAAGAGAGTCTCCCACAAGCTTGGGGGAGGCTGCTCCAATTACTTAATGCTTTGCCTGATCACCCTATTAAGAAAAATGAAATACTTGATATCGTTTATAATGGACTAACGATGCTTCCAGACATTACCTGGATAGTTGTGCTAGTTCTGTTTTCAGGGAAAGAACACCAGATGAAGCTGAAATTCTATTGAATAATATGTTGACAAATGAAAATAATTGGACACTTCGTGAGCCAGCTCCTGAGCCAACTCCTGAGCCTATTCCTAAACTAACTCTGAAGAAAAGGGGTGTTCTATTTCTCAGTCCTGAAGATATGCAAGAGGCAAAGAAATCCATGAAAGAAAAGGGTATTAAAGCTGAAGATGTTAAGAATTTACCTCCTATTGAAGAAATACATGGTCGTAATTTACCGCCTGTTGAAGAAATATATGGTTTTAATCCATCACCTATTGAAGAAACACACGGTCTTGATAACCTGACACAGGTAGTAAAGATAAATTCTCTCTATAGATATGATAAAGCTGAAATCCCTCCTACTAAGTTTGCTAGCCAATGTTTGAATAAGTTTGATAACTTTATGGTTAAGCAAGAAGTCTTCAATGCTTATTTTGGTAGACAATTGAAACAAAATGCTTATATGATTGAACACTTGGGTGATTATATGTCTAGAGTCAAAGGTGAACTTAAACTCATTAGTAAAGATGCTTCTATGGTTACCACTCAAGTACAACAAGTACTTAAAGCTCAGAATGATTTGCTCAATGAATTAAATAGTAAGAAAAATGATAATGTTGTTAGAGTTATGACTAGAGGTGGTAAGATGACTCAGGAACCTTTGTATCCTAAAGGCCATCCTAAGAGAATTGAGCAGGATTCTCAGAGAAATAATGTTGATACACCTAATCCTTCTAAAAAGAAGAAAAAGAAAAATAATAGGGCTTTGCATGCTTCTAGTGAACCTGTTGTTGACACACCTGAGAATCCTAATGATATTTCTATTTCTGATGCTGAAACACAATCTGGTAATGAACATGAAACTAGTGATAATGTTAATGATAATGTTCATGTTGATGCTCAACCTAGCAATGATAATGATGTAGAAGTTGAAACTCCTGTTGATCTTGATAACCCACAATCAAAGAATCTACGTTATGATAAAAGAGACTTTGTTTCTAGGAAGCACGGTAAGGAAAGAGAGCCTTGGGTTCAGAAACCCATGCCTTTTCCTCCTAACCATCCAAGAAAAAGGATGATGAGGATTCTGAGCGCTTTGCTGAAATGATTAGACCTATCTTTTTGCGTATGCGTTTAACTGATATGCTGAAAATGAATCCTTATGCTAAGTATATGAAAGATATTGTCACTAATAAGAGAAAGATACCAGAAGCTAAAATTTCCACCATGCTTGCTAATTATACTTTTAAAGGTGGAATACCTAAGAAACTAGGAGATCCCGGAGTACCAACTATACCATGCTTCATTAAAAGAAACTATGTTAAAACTGCTTTATGTGATCTTGGAGCCGGTGTTAGTGTTATGCCTCTCTCTTTAGATCGTAGACTTGATTTGAATAAGTTGACACCTACTGAAATATCTTTGCAAACGGCCGATAAATCAACTGCTATACCTGTCGTATTTGTGAGGATGTGCCTGTTGTGGTTGCAAACGTTACTATTTTAACGGACTTTGTTATTCTTGATATTCCCGAGGACGATAGTATGTCTATTATTCTTGGAAGACCATTTTTAAATACTGCAGGGGCTGTTATTGATTGCAACAAAGGCAATGTGACTTTTCATGTTAATGGTAATGAGCATACGGTACACTTTCCGAGGAAACAACCTCAAGTCCACAGTATCAATTCTATTGGAAAAATTTCATCGATTATTTTTGGAGGTTTTGAATTTCCTCTTCCTACTGTCAAGAAGAAATATGATATTCTAATTATTGGGGATGTGCATGTCCCCGTTGAGGTAACTTAGTGTCATTTGAAATTTCTCTGATTCCATGTTATTCGGGATGAGTTTGTTAACAAGACTTGATCAACCTTGTTAAGGGATTCCTTTTGATGAGCATGAGATGGATGAAGTTAGAAAGCACAACCTTCTGTACCATCTTTTTACTTTCTGCTATTTATATTAAATAAAGCAAAAAATAGTAATTTCTGTCTATTTCTGATTATCCGTGCAATATAAAAATACCTTGAAAATAAAAGTTCTCCAAATGCCCTGAAATTTAAATATGATTTTTCTCTGGAATATTTGAGAATATCTGGCACTGAGAACACAGTAGGGGGAGAGATCACCTGGCCACAAGGGTCCACGGCGCGCCCACCCCCTGGGCGCGCCCCTGCCTCATGGGCCCATGGTGGCTCCCCTCCACTTATTCCTGCACCCACACACTTCTTCCTCCCAAAAAAATCACCATCCAGCTCAAGCACGAGTTCTAGCTCATTTTGTTGCGATTTTAGATCTCCTTGCTCAAAGCACCTCTCACAAAACTGCTTTGGGGGATTGTTCCTTGGTATGTGACTCCTCCATTGGTCCAAATAGTTTTTTTCTAGTGCTTTATTCATTGCAAATTCGTGTTGCCTAGGTGACCATGTTCTTAATCTTGCATGTCAATTTTATATGGTTCCAAGTAGTTCTAATGCATGATATAGGCACTAGGCACTTGTAGGAGTAGTTGCTATCAATTTTGTTGAGTTTGGTTTACTTTTATTTGAAGTTACTAAAAATTTCAGAAATTTTTCAGAAGAAGAAATATGTTTAGGACAATGTACCAAGGTGGTCCTTCAAGGAAGCAAGGACCCAGGCTTGCAATGCGTGATGCTGATGATGAGCCACCAAAGGACGCTCCAGTGCAGCCCTGTGAATGGCCTTCAGAGGACTTCATGGATCAAGTAGGAATTAAGGAAGAATTTAATGCATGTTTGTGTAACGCTGATCTTGTGAGCTTCGAGGCAGAAAAGTGACGTCAGTACCACTATCTCACTAGTTCATTTGTGAGGAGGTTTGAATTTTCATCTTCACGCAATTCTCAAACTGTCCTATTTGATCTTTATGAAAATTATTATACTATGGACCTAGAGGATTTTACCACTGCTTGCAAACTTCCACAATGGGGTAGTACTAGTGAACCTCGCAAATCGGAGTTTAGAGATTTTCTTGCTAGTATAACTGTAGGGGAATCTAGAGATATAGCACAAACTACCATAGGGAGCATTCATTTTCCTGCTATACATTATTTCGCTCTCTTCATAGGTAGGTGCATAAATGGTAAAGATGAAGCATTTCATATGTGTGTCCCTGGCCTTAGTATTCTTAGGAGTGCTGTGTTAGGAGATAAATCTTATAACTTGGGAGCCATTGTTGCACGTAGGTTGCATCATAATAGATTTAATGGAGATTTCTTTGGTGGAATTTATGCAACCCGTATAGCTAACTTTCTTGGTATAACCATACATGAGGATGATATTGAGTTGCCTCCTGCTTATTTGGATTATGAGGCTATGGTTCGTCATCATTTTGTTGAGAGGAACGATCAGTTCCTCCAATACCGATTTTTGACAGACGATGCACCTATCACGTCGCTCTCCCTACTTCTACTTTCTTTGACTTCCAGGCAAAAGGGAGATATTTTATAACCAGAGAGGAGGCGGAAGAGTATAAGAGGAGGGCTGAGATAGCTCGCCTCCAAGCTGCAGCCCACGATGAAATGGCTTCTGCATCACAGTACGACCCCAACTACAACTTTGGATATCCGCCAGGCCATCCGTGGCATTAGACCAACTTAGGCCAAAAGCCTAAGCTTGGGGAGTATGTATTTCCCACCAACACTACATTCATGTTCACACACTCATTGCTAGATGTCGGTGCTCATACTTTTTCATTGTAATATCCATGCTAGTTTATTTACTTTTTATGCTTTATTCTTGTGTGTTTGATAAACCTTAAGAAAAACCAAAAAAATTAGTTGTGGCTTTTAGCTAGCTTTAATTTCTATGCTTGTAGTAGTAATTAAAAAGAAAACCCAAAAAGATTTCATGTCCTTCTTTTGCTTGTTGGGAGCTTTCCCGTGTAAATAGTTTTATTTCTTTTCTTTTCTTTGGGGGAAGACAAGAATTAAATTATTGAAGTGACTCATATATGCATTATTGTTCATTTAACCAACAATCCATATTGCCTTGTCTTCTCCTGTTTATTGAATGCTTGCAGATTCCAGCTTAGTCCAATGCACGTGCACTGTTATTATTATTCACATCATTCGGTTGTGCAAGTGAAAGGCAATTATGACGATATATGATGGACTGATTGAGATGGGAGAAGCTGGTATGAACTTGACCTCTCTTGTTTTTGTAAATATGATTAGTTCATCATTCTTGATTCAGCCTATTATGAATAAACGTGTTTGCAATGAAAATTAGAGATTATAGTTGCTTATGCCATTCTTAATTAGCTAGGAGCTTATAATGGTTTACCTTGCGTGCCAACATGCTATTAAAATGGTTGTGATGTGGTATGATAGGGTGGTATCCTCTTTTGAACGATTTGAGTGGCTTGACTTGGCACATGTTCACGCATGTAGTTGAAACAAAATCAACATAGCCTCTACGATATTTATGTTCATGGTGCATTATATCCTACTCATGCTTGCATTCGGTGTTGATTAATTTTAATGCATGTTCATGACTGTTGTCGCTCTCTAGCTGGTCGCTTCCCAGTCTTTTTCTAGCCTTCACAAGTACTAAGCGGGAATACTGCTTGTGCATCCAATCCCATAAACCCCAAAGTTATTCCATATGAGTCCACCATACCTACCTATATACGGTATCAACTTCCCGTTCCAAGTAAATTTGTATGTGCCAAACTCTAAACCTTCAAATAAACATTCTGTTTTGTATGCTCGAATAGCTCATGTCAACTAGGGTTGTCTGTATCTTCCATGTTAGGCGGGTTATTCTCAAGAGGAGTGGACTTCGCTCCTCAGTCACGAGAAAATGGCTGGTCACAGGGATGCCCAGTCCCATGCTTTATGCAAATCAAATCAAAATAATTGCAAACAAAACTCCCCGGGACTGTTGTTAGTTGGACGCACTCGTTGTTTTGAGCATGCCATTGATTGATGCTTGTTGGTGGAGGGGGAGTATAAACTTTACCATTCTATTTGGGAACCGCCTATAATGTGTGTAGCATGGAAGATATCGCCATCTCATGGTTGTTATGTTGACAATAAAAGTATACCGCTCAAAACATTATTCACCTCTATTTCAAAACCGAGCTCTGGCACCTCTAAAAATCCCTGCTTCCCTCTGCGAAGGGCCTATATATTTACCTTTATGTTGAGTCATCATCCTCTTATTAAAAAGCAATAGTTAGAGAGCACCCCTTTCATTTGCATTCATTACTGTTAGTTTACATCGAGTATGACTTGATTGGATCTCTTTTACCATGAATTACACTTTTGCCCTTGTTTTGGACTCTAACTTGTATGATTTGAATGGAACTAACACGGACTGACGCTATTTTCAGCAGAATTGTCATGGTGTTATTTATGTGCAGAAACAAAATTTCTCGGAATGACCTGAAACTCTACGGATATTATTTTTGGAAATAATAAAAAATGCTGGCAAAGAATCAAGGCCAGGGGGCCCACACCCTAGCCACAAGGGTGGGGGCGCGCCTGCCCCCCTAGGCGCCCCCTGCCTCGTGGGCCCCTGGAGCTCCACCGACCTTAACTCCAACTCCATATATTCGTGCTCGGGGAGAAAAAAATAAGGGAGAATGATTCATCACGTTTTATGATACGGAGCCGTCGCCAAGCCCTAAACTCTCTCAGGAGGGCAGATCTGGAGTCTGTTCGGGGCTCCGGAGAGGGGAATCCGTCGTCGTCGTCATCATCAACCACCCTCCATCACCAATTTCATGATGCTCCCGCCGTGCGTGAGTAATTCCATCGTAGGCTTTTTGGACGGTGATGGGTTGGATGAGATTTATCATGTAATCGAGTTAGTTTTGTTAGGGTTTGATCCCTAGTATCCACTATGTTCTGAGATTGATGTTGCTATGACTTTGTAATGATTAATGCTTGTCACTAGGGCCCGAGTGCCATGCTTTCAGATCTGAACCTATTATGTTTTCATGAATATATGTGAGTTCTTGATCCTATCTTGCAAGTCTATAGTCACCTACTATGTGTTATGATCCGGCAACCCCGAAGTGACAATAATCGGACAACTCCCGGTGATGACCGTAGTTTGAGGAGTTCATGTATTCACTATGTGTTAATGCTTTGGTCCGGTACTCTATTAAAAGGAGGCCTTAATATCCCTTAGTTTCCACTAGGACCCCGCTGCCACGGGAGGGTAGGACAAAAGATGTCATGCAAGTTCTTCTCCATAATGACGTATGACTATATTCGGAATACATGCCTACATTACATTGATGAAGTGGAGCTAGTTCTGTGTCACCCTAGGTTATGACTGTTACATGATGAACCACATCCGGCATAATTATCCATCACTGATCTGGTGCCTACGAGTTTTCCATGGGAGGGTAGGACAAAAGATGTCATGCAAGTTCTTTTCCATAAGCACATATGACTATATTCGGAATGCATGCCTACATTACATTGATGAATTGGAGCTAGTTCCGTGTCACCCTAGGTTATGACTGTTACATGATGAACCACATCAGGCATAATCCTCTATCACTGATCCATTGCCTACGAGCTTTCAATATATTGTTCTTCGCTTATTTACTTTTCTGTTGCTATTGTTATCATAACTACAAAACACCAAAAATATTACTTTTGCTATCGTTACCTTTTGCTACCGTTACCACTACTATCATATTACTTTGCTACTAAACACTTTGCTGCAGATACTAAGTTTCCAGGTGTGGTTGAATTGACAACTCAGCTGCTAATACTTGAGAATGTTCTTTGGCTCCCCTTGTGTCGAATCAATAAATTTGGGTTGAATACTCTACTCTTGAAAGCTGTTGAGATCCCCTATACTTGTGAGTTATCACTGCTCCGACTCATATCTCAACAACACTCGACAGCAAATAGGAAGAAGCGATCATCCAGTTCCTCTGTGAGAACTGGGACATCTTTCCATGGAAGCCTTCTGACATGCCAGGTGTACCCAGGGGACTGGCCGAGCACCGTATGCCAGTCGACCCAAAAGCAAAACCTATCAAAGAGCATCTCCGTCGGTCCACCGTGGAGAAGAGGAAGGCAATTGGTGAGGAGGTGGCTCGGCTTCTGGCATCTGAGTTCATCCGCGAGATATACCACTTCGCATGGCTCGCTATTGTTGTCATGGTCTGCATGTGCATCGATTTCAAGCATATCAATCAGGCCTGCCCAAAAGATCATTTCCCTCTTCCCCGCATCGATCAAATTGTTGACTCGACTGCGGGATGCGAGTGTTTGTCCTTTCTGGACGCTTATTCCGGGTACCATCAGATCCGACTGTATGGTCTTGATGAAATCAAAACAGCTTTTATCACCCCATTTGGGTGCTTTTGCTATGTTACCATGCCCTTTGGTCTCAAGAATGCTGGCGCCACATTCATGCGCATGATTCAGAAGTGTCTGCTCAGTCGAATCAGTCGGAATGTGGAAGCATACATGGATGACATCGTGGTCAAGTCACGTAAAGGTTCCGATCTACTGACTGACAACGCCGAAACCTTTGCCAATTTGAGAAGGTATGATATCAAGCTTAATCCATCAAAATGCACATTCGGAGTCCCAGGAGGAAAGCTACTCGATTTTCTCATTTCCGAACGAGGGATCAATGCAAACACAGAAAAAGTTGGTGCCTGACCGCATTGAGCCGATTCATTTCTCGTCTTAGTGAAAAGGCGTTGCCTCTTTACCGACTGATGAAGAAGTCTGACAAGTTCGAGTGGACTCCTGAAGCTAACGCAGCGTTTGTAGAGCTCAAAACCCTGCTTTCCACCCAGCCGGTGCTTGCTGCTCCAATCAGCAAAGAGCCTATACTACTTTATATCACAGCCACTTGACAAGTTGTCAGTACAGTGCTCACGGTCGAGCGGGAAGAAGAAGGCAAAGCCTTCAAAGTTCAGTGCCCAGTGTATTATATTTCTGAAGTCTTAACCCCGTCCAAGTAGAGATATCCTCGTTATCAGAAGTTGGTTTATGGAATTTATCTAACGACAAAGAAAGTTGCACATTACTTCTCAGATCACTCGGTTTCAGTTGTCAGCGATGCTCCATTATCAGAAATTCTGAACAACAGAGATGCAATTGGTCGAGTGGTGAAGTGGGCTGTTGAACTCCTTCTGTTAGATATCAAGTTTGAGGCAAACAAAGCAATCAAGTTGTAACACCCAAAATGCGGCTATATCTCCCACGTGTCGGGGCACGACTTAGAGGCATAGCCGCTTGGTAGGATTGTCGCAAGAGGGGTAATCTTCACACATCGCATGTACTGAAAAAGAAAGTGATAAAGAGTTGTCTTACAATCGCCACTTCACACAATACAAATTAAACATACATCATCCAGAATACAATCAAGGTCCGACTACGGAACCAAAATAAAGAAAAACAACCCCAAATGCTAGATCCCCGATTGTCCCAACTGGGCTCCATTACTGATCAACTAGAAACGAAAAACCACAATGAACACGATCTTCATCAAGCTCCCACTTGAGCTCAGTTGCGTCATCTGCACTGGTATCATCGGCACATGCAACTGTTTGGAAGTATCTGTGAGCCACGAGGACTCAGCAATCTCACACCCGCGAGATCAAGACTATTTAAGCTCATGGGTAGGAAAGGGGTAGTAAGGTGGAGCTGCAGCAAGCACTAAGCATATATGGTGGCTAACTTACGCGAAAGAGAGTGAGAAGAGAAGCAAAGCACGGTCGTGAAGCTAGAAATGATCAAGAAGTGATCCTGAACTACTTACGTTCAAGCATAACACAAGAACCGTGTTCACTTCCTGGACTCCGCCGAGAAGAGACAATCACGGCTACACACACGGTTGATGCATTTTAATTAAGTTAAGTGTCAAGTTCTCTACAACTGGACATTAACAAATTCCCATCTACCACATAACCACGGGCACGGCTTTCGAAAGTTCAAAACCCTCCAGGGGTGTCCCAACTTAGCCCATCACAAGCTCTCATGGTCAACGAAGGATATTCCTTCTCCCGGGAAGACCCGATCAGTCTCGGAATCCCGGTTACAAGACATTTTGACAACGGTAAAACAAGACCAGCAAAGCCGCCCGATGTGCCGACATCCCGATAGGAGCTGCACATATCTCGTTCTCGGGGCAACACCGGATTGTCCAAACTTCCGGTATGCTAGCCCAGAGTTGCCCCTGGTGGCCATCGGCGGCTGACAGGTTCGGACCAACACTTAGACAAGCACTGGCCCGGGGGGTTTAAATAAAGATGACCCTCGGGAGCACTGCTCCCAAGGGGAAAGTATAGGTGGTGGTGAGACAAATGGTAAAACCAAGGTTTGGCCTCGTTGGAGGAGTTTTATTCAAAGCGAACTTTCAAGGGGTCCCCATAACACCCAACCGTGTAAGAAACGCAAAATCAAGGAACATAACACCGTTATGACGGAAACTAGGGCGGCAAGAGTGGAACAAAACACCAGGCATAAGGCCGAGCCTTCCACCCTTTACCAATTATATAGATGCATTAATTAAAATAAGAGATATTGTGATATCCCAACATATCCATGTTCCAACAAGGAACAAACTTCATCTTCACCTGCAACTAGTAGCGCTATAAGAGGGGCTTAGCAAAGCGGTAACATAGCCAAACAACGGTTTGCTAGGAAAGGAGGGTTAGAGGCTTGACATGGCAATATGGGAGGCATGATATAGCAAGTGGTAGGTATCGCGACATAGCAATAGAGCAAACAACTAGCAAGCAAAGATAGAAGTGATTTCGAGGGTATGGTCATCTTGCCTGAGATCCCGCAAGGAAGAAGAACGAGTCCATGAAGAAGACGAACCAACGTAGTCGAAGAATCCTCACAACTCTGAAACCGAAGCTAACGAGAGAAGCAACCTGGAAAGAAGCAAACAACATAGTAAACAACCATCACATAAGCATGGCATGATGCACAACCAAGTATGATGCATGTCCGGTTTAATGAGGCATGGCATGGCAAAATGCACAAACAATCCTACAAATTAAGTGGAGCTCAATATGCAACTCTATTGCATATTGACGAAACACCACATGACTTATTTAGTTATCACTCATTCAGGTACCCAACAATATTAAATATTCTTAAACATGGCAAGGGGTGGAGCAAAGGAAAACTACATATCTAGGCAAGTTTAAATAAGGCCGGAACAACAAACAACAAGTCCGGAAACTCCTCATGTGCATATTTTAGGTTTGGTACTGTTCTGTCCTAAACCATATTTTAGAGTTGTTTAACATGCAAAGCAAGTACACCATGTTAATCTAGTCATTTTTCTACCCCATTTACATATAAAGTTTATTAAATTTGGAGCTACGGTTATTAGGTTATGAAATAAAGCATTTTAACAAGGCATATGAGCAAAATTAATGCAAACATCAATTTAAACATCTCAAACATGCATGAGAGTTGGATATTGTGAAACTAGATGAAATTCTAGTCATGTTTCATATATAAAACATTTTAGGGATAATTAGATTTATGCCCCTAGTTGTGTCCCACTCGTCTGTTTTACCCCTAATTTCCAAAAGTCACATGTTATGTCCAAGTCACTTTGCTCCTCTTATGCTTTTGCCCTTTGACCGTTTGACCGTCAGTTTGAAAACTTCATAACTAATTCATAATAAATCAAAAAAATACAAATAAGATACCAAAATGTTCAGAAAAAAATCACCTATATGTCAGTGCCATTTGCATTCATGAAAAAAGTGTTGGAAAGTGCACATCCGAGTTTTAGCTCTTTTGATACCACCGTGAATGGTAAAATATAAAAAAAATACAAAAACATATGGTCGCAAAGAACGACAAATGTTCTAAGTGCTTGCCAAGTTTCATCAGGGTACGACATTCGTGGAAGTTGTGGCAAAAAATAATCTATTTTGGAGTGTTGATTGTTTTTTTGCTGGGGCACCCACGAATGTCATTCCCTGTTAAAACTTGGCAAGCACTTAAAACATTTGTCATTATTTGCCAACAAATTTGTTTTTGAATTTTTTGAATTTTTTTACATTTTACTATTCATGGTGGTAGCATAAGAGCTAAAACTCGGATGGGCACATTCAAACACTTTTTTCATGAATGCAAATGACACTGGCATATTGGTGATGTTTGTCCGAAAATTTTGGTATCTTATTTGCATTTTTTTGATTTAGTATGAATTAGTTATGAAGTTTTCAAACTGACGGTCAAACAGTCAAAGGGCAAAAGCATAAGAGGAGCGGAGTGACATGGACAGAAGCGGTGACTTTTGGAAATTAGGGGTAAAACAGCCGAGTGGGACACAACTAGGGGCATAAATCTAATTATCCCAACATTTTAATATGATGCACGGTTATTAAGTTATTATATGCATGATCAACAAGGGTTTTTCTGTAAAACTGGTGCTCTCTAGAAAAAATAGCAAAATAGCAGGTCAGGAAAAAAACAATATGGGCCAAAACTGCTAGGCTGGGGCTCTCACCATGGGCTTCGGCCCAGTTGGTGATGCTGGGCCCGGTGTGGTGCGGGAGTGGCTGGAGCTGGGCCAGTGGCTGGATAGGCCCACGCGGGCGGCACACGGTCAACGGGCAAGACGAGCGGGCGTCCTCTGCTCGACTAGAAACAGAGATGCGGTGGCGCTAGGACTTGGCGAAGGAGAAACCTCTCTAGCAAGGCGAGGACGGGGTAGTGGTACTTGGCGCGGTGGCGGAGCTGGGCCCTGGACCAAGGCGGCCCACCACGTGACGCAGAGGAGGCGAGCGGGATGCTGGGGGATCAGAGGACGCAGTGGCGGCCTGGCGCAACGGGCAAGCACAGGCGAGAGGAGGGGACTTGGCGGGGCGACGGCTCCCTGGTGGCGACGAACGGCTGCAGTACTTGGCGCGGCGAAGGAGAATTTCTTGCTCCGGCATTCGTCGTGCGCCATGGAATCGATCAACGACGAAGGGTTCGAACAGGGAGGCGGCTTGGAGCTTCCGGCGACGATGATGAGCGAGACAAGGCTGGCGCGGCGGGACTGACGACCAACTCCACAGCCGCGGGTCCAGGGAGGCACGACTCTAGCGGGCAGGGGCCGGAGACGAGGTACGGAAGAACAACTTCCATGGCCTCCTCATGTTCCTGTAGAAAGAGAGAAAAGAGAGAGATTTGAGATGGGAGGGAGCAACGAGATGAACAGGGAGAAAGGAGGGGTGGAGCGGGGACGCGGGGTCCTGCTGGTGCGGCGGCTTGCTGCGGTGGTGGATCGGGCAGGCGAAGAGTGGTTGGTCTGGTTGGAAATTTGAGGGAGGATTTGGATCGGGGAAGAACCCGAGGTGGGACACTACAAAAAATACACTTCCGTGATGATACGTGTTTGTCACAGTAGGTCGCATTTTCTGTCATGCATGTACATCCATGACGATTTTATGACAGAATCAAGATAGTCATACCTGTGCTGTCGTAGAAGTGTTCCATGACATTACCAAAATTATCATCACGGAAGTGTCCACCTCCATGATGATAAATCCCACGTCACAGAAGTGCTTTCGTCAAGGGTGACCGACACATGGCATCCACCGTAACGGAACACCGTTAAGCTATCGGGTCGGGTTTTGGATCCGATAACCCGTTAACAGCCCCGACCAATGGGGATTTTCCACGTGTAAAATCATCATTGGCTGGAGGAAACACGTGTCGGCTCATCGTTAGGACAGATGTCATCCACTCATTGGACAGAAGGCGCCTATGATACGTCGACACGTGGCACGGCCCAACAGAGGCCCATTCCTGTGAAAAGGCCAACCCGTTTGACTTGGTCAAAAGGTGGCAGGCCGGCCCATGTAAAGCCTGTTAATGGCCTGTTCGCATATAGCCCATTTACAGCCCGCTAACCCAAGGCCCGTTACGCCCTATCCGAATTAGGCCCAGTAGTGTCATCTGAGCCACCCAATATGATTCTAGCCCATTTTCACTTCTGGCCCATGTATGGCCCATGACGTCTTTCAACCCATATGAGGCCCTATGTAACTCTTGGCCTATTAACGGCCCATGGTGAAACTGGCCTGTAATGAACAATGTATCACTTTACACCCATTAACGGCCCGTGGTGAAACTGGCCCGTAATGAACAGTGTATCACTTTATACCCATTAACGGCTCGTTATTCCGTTGGGCCGTTTCCAGCCCATGTTATCTGTCGGCCTTCTCAAAGCCCATTTATTCTTGGGCTCATTTCCAGCATTCGTTTACTTACGACCCGTTACTGTCATTTTCTGCTTGTGGGCCAAATTCAGGTCGTGGTTACAGTCGGCCCGTTTGTGGTCCGTTAATACATTGGGCCGTTTTCACAGCGTCAACAAATACGGCCTATTAACGATGGCCCGTTATGGTCAGCCCATGAACGGATGATTCCAACTCTAGCCCGTTTACGGCCATAATGTGGTCTGTTTGGCCCATGTTTGGCCAATCGATCATACGGCCCGTATAAGGCCCATTGATGATACAGCCCGCAGAAGGCCCATTGTTTCTACGGCCCGTAGAAGGACCACTGTTTCTACGGCCAGTAGGAGGCCCACTGTCACTACAGTAAATATTAGCCCATGGTTATTGTGGCCTAGTTTTAAAAAAATAGGTTATTGCAGCCACTAGCTAACCACGGAAAAAGAACTGCAATGACTACAAGCAAACAAATAAACAAGACAACAAGGAAATAAATAAGCAAGCAACTAACGCTAGGCGATCACGGCTATTACACATATTACATCCATTGGGCATCAAAGTTCGCCACCAGTGCAAATATAGGGAATAAAGCAGCATATCATATACACTGGTTGTCAAAGTTGGCGACCAGCGCAAATAAACGCCGCAGCAAAACAAATCCAGAACTGAAACCACTTTGGAAGATCTCAGGAAACAATATCCTGGGTACCCATAATGCTGGAAAGATGCTTAGCAAGCTTATTAACTTTCTCTTGTTTGGCGCTTAAATCCTCCAACGCTTGTTGTTGCACCAGAAAATATGCATCTGAATTCTACAGGGACTTCCTCGGTCCTTTAGCTTCCTGTCGCAGCACATCTGATCGATGCCTTTCAACTTGAAGTTGACACTCAAGAAGACGAATTGATTCAGGCAGTGAGTTCGAAGAGCTTGTGCCAGTAGTAGTGGTCAGTAACTCGAACACTACATCAAGACAGGACTTTTGGGTTCCCTCACTGTCGTCAAGATAGTTTTTATCAGCTTTCCTGGAGACCAACAGGGATGTCTCACTATCTTGAACCTTATCTGCATTACTTCCTTTACCATTGGATAACGCGGTACTGTTATCCAATATTTTGTCCGCATTCTAAAAGAGAAACAAGCATACACATCACATGTTTACCATGTTGTATATGAAACTCATTTAGGTAAATGAGTTCAGTAGTAAAGTGGACAGGATAGCAACATGAAACAAGCATATGTCTATGTACCATGGTCACTTTATGGTCTATATCATTCGAGCTTTTGTTGCCAAATCAAGATAAGGACACAATTCAAATAATATTTGTTCAAGACAAAGCATAATAGACAGAATATAAGTGTGGGTAACTATAGAGCAATAACAACACTTGTAATGTGCATGACATGAGAACATAACTGTTTATTCAATTGAAACTGAAATCAACATAGAGTAGGTTACAACAGCAAACCAGTTAAAGAAACAGGTTTAAAACATACCTGTTGCGCCATTGGAGTTTCAATTCCATCCTTCAAATTTGAAAATAGTTGGTATGAGTAAATACAGTAATGTAAGAGCAAAGGAGTATGAACCATAGCTACAGAACCTAACCTAAGAACAAATATTCTTCTCCTTTAAGCGTTGAGTTGGGATTCGGAGTGGTGGTCCTCGTGCTTTGGGCACTGCAGTTCCCTTACTAAATGCTTGTGTTTGGGTGCTCTGTGGTGGAGACGGTGATGTGTCAACTGGAACTGGGTTACTATCTGCCGTGGTTGGGGTTAGAAGGGGTGTAGCTGGTTCTCTGTCCAACTGGCTAGGGGTACAATCTGCGAGAGTCTGGGTTATGTGTCGTGGATCTGGTCCTTGGGCAAGTACAACCATGGTTCTATCTGCATCAACTGGTAGCACTATCTTTTCTGAAGACCGTGTTGTTACTCCCTTAGATACTGCCATCACGCTCTCCAATTCAAATGGTTGACAAACAAGAAAAGTAATTGAAACTATAGACATTGTATGATAGACAGGTGCAATGGATAGTGGGGAATAAAAGAGGGCATGAAATAATTCATATTTATGTTGTCTAACCAAACAGGATAGCATGACACAATTTCACATATATGATGGCTAACTAAACAGGATAGCATGACACAATTTCACATTATGATGGCTAACTAAAAAGATGGAAACACATAGTTCAAAATATGAGACTATGTAAACAGGATGACATGACATAACTATATAATGTGTTTATTAAATAGGTTGGCATGCCATAATTCACATACATTCACGGATAGGATGCCATAATTCAAAATATGATGACTGTAAACACTAAACAGGATGAGATGATATAACTATATGATGTTTTTATTAAATGGGTTGCCATGCCATAATTCAGATAGATGATGTGTATGTACTATGTAAACATGATGGCATGATATAATTCAAATATATGATTTATATAGTAAGCAAGTAAGCAGAGGGCAATCCATATATGATGTAAAAACTAAGCAATGCAAGACAACATGCATGGCATGGGTAATATAACCCTGCCAAGTTTGAGCATAGACCTCATGGGGGAAATAGGACTGGTCATCAGTCTCTGAATACTCCTCTGAGGAGCTCTCTGTAACCAGCAAGATGTCTTCTTCAGCAGGTAGCATTGTCTTCTCTGAATACCTTGTTTTCACTCCAGATACTTCCATCACCGCTTCAAATGGCTGATGCACAGGAAGAGTAGTTGAATATACAACCGTTGTCGACAAATGGAACACGTAATACAAAAAAATGATAGCATGATATAATTCACATACATGATGATTGGCTAAACAGCATGGCATTGCATAATTCACATATATAATGCCTTTGCAACAAGATAGCATTGTATAATTCACATATATAATGTCTTGCAACAATATGGCAATGCATAATTCACATATATGGTAATTAGACACTGAACAGGTGGCATTCACACAAAGCATGTCTAAACGAATCAAATGACATAGCAATGCGAGACACCATACGCATGATATGAGCAACATAACCCTGCCAAGTTAGAGCCCACACCTCGGGGGGGATAGGACTGGTCATCTGTCTCTGAGTCCTCCTCTGAGGAGCTATCTGTAACCAGCGAGATATGCGCTTCGTCAGATAGCATAGTCTGCTCTGAAGACCTTGTTTTCACTCCAGAATTTTCCATCGCCGTGTCAAATGGCTGATGCACACGAAGAGCAGTTGAATGTACTAACATTGTTGACAAATGTAATATGTAACGAAAAAAAGGATGGCCTGATATAATTTACATATAAGATGACTGGCTAAGCAGGATGGCATTGCAAAATTCACATATATGATGCCTGGCTAAACAAGATGGCATTGCATAATTCACATAAATGATGAATAAACTAAACAGATGGCTTTCACACAAAGGATGTCTAAACTAAGTAGATGACATATTTGATGTATAAAGTAAGCAATGCAAGACACCATATGCATGATATAACCAACATCAGCATGCCAAGTTAGAGCGAAGACCTCAGGGGTTAAATAGGAGTTGTCTTCTCCTTCTGAATCCCCCTCAGAACATAAATCTTCCTCTCGATTACAATCGTAAATGCGTGGAGGGGGGCTGCCTTTGCGCCTACCATGGAGCGACGTCTGCATGAAATTTTATTGCCACGCAAGGCTCGTCTCTTTTGCTCTACATGTTCAAATCCATTGTTTACAATAACTGTCATGCATAGGAATAAAACATAGTGAGATTATGTAAGGAGTGCATGCAGAAATCCAGAGTGATGGTAGCAACCTATGGATAGACCCAAAACCAATAATAGCAGGCAGATAATGGCTTCAGTTAAAAAATACAAATAATGGCTTCTTTACTGTTTGTTTCCCACCCAACATGAAACTCATAGTAGACATCAGAGATTAACCAGATAGTAGATAGATACTATTGATATCGGCCCCGATATGTACCCCACAACCATTTAAAAACTCAAGTTTGACCATTAGTTTGGAGCTGACTCAGAGTCTAATCGGTGAACAGGATGATAAAGTAGCATCTAATATTAAGTGATGCATAACGTAAGCAGACACGAAAGAGTGCGACCTCTCTTGCGGACCCTTGTAGTCCTCGAGGTCATCTGCTCGGTTGATGATGGTAATGAAGTTTTCATGGCTGCTAGCGACGGGGAAGGAGATCTGAGGCGGTGTGGGAGTCCTGGATTAGGGGGTCTCCGGACAGCCGGACTATCTCCATTGGCCGGACTGTTAGACTATGAAGATACAAGATTGAAGACTTTGTCTCGTGTCCGGATGGGACTCTACTTGGCATGGAAGGCAAGCTAGGCAATACGTATATGGATATCTCCTCCTTTGTAACTGACCTTGTGTAACCCTAACCCTCTCCGGTGTCTATATAAACCGAAGGGTTTTAGTCCGTAGGACAACAATCACAACATACAATCATACCATAGGCTAGCTTCTAGGGTTTAGCCTCTCTGATCTCGTGGTAGATCTACTCTTGTAACACCAATATCATCAATATTAATCAAGCAGGATGTAGGGTTTTACCTCCATTAAGAGGGCCCGAACCTGGGTAAAACTTCGTGTCCCTTGCCTCCTGTTACCATCCGGCCTAGACGCACAGTTCGGGACCCCCTACCCGAGATCCGCCGGTTTTGACACCGACATTGGTGCTTTCATTGAGAGATCCTCTGTGTCGTCGCTGTTAGGCTTGATGGCTCCTACTATCATCGATAGCGATGCGGTCCAGGGTGAGACTTTTCTCCCCGGACAAATCTTCGTATTCGGCGGCTTTACACTGCGGGCTAATTCACTTGTCCATATGGAGCAGATTGAAAGCTACGCCCCTGGCCATCAGGTCAGATTTGGTAGTTTGAATTACACGGCCAACATCCGTGAGGACTTGATCTTCGACGGATTCGAGCCACAGCCGGGCGCGCCGCACTGTCGCGGTGGGTATGACCTAGCTCTGCCACCGGACAGTACCCCAGAGGCCGCGCCCGCATCAGCTCCGACCCTTCGCTCGGAGCCAACTGCGCCAATCGAGGACGGGTGGCTAGACACCGCCTCAGGGGCTGCAGTCTCAACAGCGATCGAGCCAAACACCAGCATAATCCTCTGTGCAGCCCGTGACTCCAAGGTGCCGGACTCTTTTCCAGACTCCGAACCATCCGCGCCCCTGCCGATCGAATCCGATTGGGCGCCGATCATGGCATTCACTGCCACGAGTATCTTTCAGCACTCGCCCTTCGGCGACATTCTAAATTCACTAAGGTCTCTCTCTTTGTCAGGAGAGCCCTGGCCGTATTATGGCCAACAGGATTGGGATGCGGACGACGAAGAAATTCGACGCCCACCCACCACCCACTTAATAGCCACTGTCGATGACTCAACCGACATGCTCGACTTCGAATCCACAGACATCGACGGTATGGACAACGATGCGGGAGGCGAAGAGGAACCACCGCCCATAGGGCGCTGGACGTCCACTTCATGATATGGCGTATACATGGTGGACACACCAAAAGAAGACAAGGACAAGGAACGGAAGGACGCACCGAAGGCTTGTTCCCTCGAGAAGCAGTCAAAGCAGCGGCGCAAGCGCCGCCCCAAATCCCGCCTCGCCAGAAATAACGATCACACAGATCCAGTGTTGGAGCAGGGCGAACCACTGCCGGACCACGGCAATACGAAGAATCAAACCGAACAAACCAATTCTTTCAAAGATAATAGTCTGGACGACACAACGCCGGATAGGCACCCGGAGCAGTAGAATGCCCGTCAAAGGCTTGTTGCCACCACGAGGAGTCTGAAAAAGCAGAAGCAAAGGCTCAAGGTTGCGCAGGACACACTCCAAATCAGATGGAGTAAAGTACTCAACACAGCAGCGAAGTACGGTGACAATCGCCCCACCAAGAGCTACCCAAAGCGGAAGTTGCTACCTGAATTCGATGAGGAGGCCTCAGACCCCTCACAACCAAAAATCAAAACAGCCACCTGGCCGGATAGACAACCTCACAGCCAACATAGAGCGGCAAACAATGCCACTCACAAGACAATACACGATTCACGCGAGGGCTTGCACCAAAAGGACAGTGCAACCAGATCCATCTATGGACCACACAAGCGCGCCCCAGCATACGATATAACACAACAAACATCCGAACAACGCGGTACACCCAGATACAGGGGTGCCGCACACCCCCTATGTTTCACCGATGAGGTGCTGGATCATGAATTTCCAGAGGGATTCAAACCTGTAAACATAGAGGCATACGACGGAACAACAGACCCTGGGGTCTGGATCGAGGACTATATCCTCCACATCCATATGGCTTGAGGAGATGATCTCCACGCCATCAAGTACTTACCACTCAAACTCAAAGGGCCAGCTCCTCACTGGCTTAAAGGCCTCCCCGAAAACTCCATTGGAAGCTGGGCAGAGCTCGAAGACGCTTTTCGGGCAAACTTTCAAGGGACTTATGTCCGACCTCCGGACGCGGATGATTTGAGTCATATAACTCAACAGCCCGGAGAGTCAGCCCGAAAGCTTTGGAACAGGTTTCTTACTAAAAAGAACCAAATTGTCGACTGTCCGGACGTTGAAGCCTTGGCAGCTTTTAAGCACAGCGTCCATGACGAATGGCTTGCCCGACACCTCGGCCAAGAAAACCCAAGAACAATGGCAGCATTAACAAGCCTCATGACCCGCTTTTGCGCGGGTGAGGACAGCTGGCTAGCCCGATGCAGCACCAGTGACCCCAGTACATCTGAAGTTAGAGATGATAACAGGAAATCACGACGCAATAGCAATAACAAATGCCGGAATAAAGGAGACAGCACGAAGAGCACAGCAGTAAACGCCGGATTCAAAAGCTCCGAGCCAGGTCAGCAAAAGCCACCCTCTTAAGGCACCAGAGATGAACTGTCCGGCCTAAACAAAATTCTGGACCAAATATGTCAGGTCCATAGCACCCCTGGCAAACCAGCCAATCATACCCACAGAGAATGTTGGGTCTTCAAGCAGTCCGGCAAGCTCAACGCCGTACACAAGGGGGAGGATACACCAACCGAAGATGAGGATGAGCCTCTCAAGGAAGACACTGGGGAACAAAAGAAATTTCCACCAGAAGTCAAAACAGTAAACGTGTTACACGTGATCAATAGAAGAAACAAAACGGCACTCCCAGAAAAATATGCCCGAAGGCCTATCACTGGTCGTCTCAACCGATCACTTTCGACCATCGTGATTACTCAGCAAGTATCCGGCGTGCAGGATGGGCTGCCCTGGTATTAGACCTAATAATTAACGGATACCACTTCACACGTGTCCTGATGGACGATGGCGGCAGTCTAAACCTGATATACCAGGATACAATCCGCGAAATGGGGATAGACCCAACAAAAATTTGCCATAGCAATATTACCTTTAAAGGAGTAATGCCAGGCCCAGGGGCTCATTGCACGGGCTCCCTGCTATTAAAAGTTATATACGGCTTCCCTGATAACTTCCGTAGCGAACATTTAACCTTCCACATCGCTCCGTTCCAAAGTGGCTATCAAGCACTACTCGGACGCGAAGCTTTCGCTCGCTTTAATGCAATACCACACTATGCTTCCCTCACACTCAAGATGCCCGGTCCATGTGGCATCATTACAGTGAACGGGAGTATTAAGCGATCTTTGCGCGCCGTAGAGCGTGCGGCTGCCCTGCCCTGGCAGCCGCACACTAAAAACGACCTCACCAACTAAAGCAGTTAGCAGGTCGTCACGACCTCGGACACGGTTAGACGAGTCCGGCGCAGCTATATGCAATTTATACCGGGTCAGTGGTCACACCCCTATTACAAATACAAGGGGCTCAACGTGCACAGACAAGTGGCAATTCTTACTCACCTTGAATTATACATGGTTTCTTTAAAAACTATCTTTTTGCACGATAGCTTTTTCACCTAAGTTCCTCTCTTTTACAGATAATCATCGTGCTACACCCGTCCAGGATACGGCACAACGGAGACACAGGCGCAGACGTGCAGCAGGGACCCGCTCCAAGGATTCTTTTTAGATTAAGACCAAACCTTTTTTACTGTCTCTTGTTGATACATATCCACCGAATTCTCAGCACAGTTGAGAAGGATGCTGACGTCTTGGCATGTGGCCACGTCAGAATAATGCACGTACCTGGACAAAAGGGGCTTCTTACAAACGGCACTATTTCGGCCCGGTTTATACAATAAAGACCGAATACCTTAGGGAGTGTTCGGCGTCGCGAGTTTGGCCTTATATGCATCAGCTCCGAATCATTGTCTTTGGTCAAATGTTGGGGTTGCCCAGCTCCTGTGTTTTGGTGCCTTACGTTCCGCTTTACCGGCTAATGTAGCACCAGGAGAACTACTGCGATTCTGCCCTGGTTCATCCGGACGAGCACCTCAGTAGAGAAAGCCGAAAACTGACTGTCATGATATAGCGTGAGACTGGTCAACCACTCCATGACCTATCAGAATGTTAGAATTCCTCCGCCTTAACGAAGGGCCGTTTTCCGGCCAGGCATGTACGCGCCCCACGATCGGGAGAGTGCGGAGCCACTAGGGGCTATCTAGTAGCCCCACTGTCAAACTCCTATGGCTAAGTGAAAGTGTTAAAGCATTATAGTCCGGTTGCCTCGCTCGCTGCGCTATCACCTCCTTATTAGGACCAAGACGTTGGCTTAAGTGTGAACACGCGTTTTTTGTGAGCACCTCCGCATTATATGCATGGGGGTTGAAGCCGACGGCTGCAATCTTTCAGGTTATACACATGTATACATAAACGGCCGCACAGGAGGCATCATACTACTTTCAGGCAAAAGTATAAACATAGCCTTATAAAAACTTCATAAAAGCATTGTGTTTACAATGAGAATACATATCACTCAAACATAATATTCTTCGAGCACTGGGCCTCTATCAAACGAGCACCCTCGAGAACCTCCTCGAAATAATGCTCGGCTGCCACTCGGCCTATGGCCGAACCCTGCGCCGCGACTACGGAAGCGTCCATCTCCGCCCAGTATGCTTTAACACGGGCAAGGGCCATCCATGAGCCTTCTATGCACGCCGACCTCTTCATCGCATTAATGCACGGCACCGCACCAAGGAACTGCCGCACTAAGCTTAAATAGCTATCCGGCTTTTGCTTCTCCGGCCACAACTGATCCACAACAGCCCTCATGGCGAGTCCGGACAACCTATTCAGTTCAGCCCATTCGGCTAGCTGGTCAGTCAATGAAAGCGGACGCTCTGGAACGTTGAACTGCGACCAGAACAGCTTGTCCACTTCACGATCCGTCTAACCTTGGAAGTACTTGGCAGCATCGGCAGCACTCGCCGCCAAATCCATATACGCATCTGCCGAACTCCACAGCCGATCCAGAGGGGCATACCGTGGATCTCCGAACTTCCTCCGTAACATGAGGGGTTTCCCAGCCGCAATATCCCCGGCTTCCTGCAGCTCCTCCTTCTTCGCTCTCATAGCAGAACGAGTGTCCCTCTCCGCCGTCGTGGCCTTCTCAAGGTCCACTGCCTTTGCTTGGTTTTCCTTTTCAAGGACCCGGAAACGGTCGGCAGTGTCTTTTAATTCCATGGCCATCTTGGCCATCTTCTCTTGTCTCTCGCAATGTGCGGCCTTCTCGGCCTTCAACTCTCTGGCCGCCTTCAAAGCAGCGGCATTACTAATCCTCGCTTGTTCCTTGGCTCGGGCAAGTTTTGCCCGCAAGGCTTCCACGGAGGCAGCTCCATCTACAGTCACAACATATTAAAGATATTGGCATTATTCTCCTCTTACTATGTGGCGTTCACCAGAAAATAACACTTACCCTGTGCCTCATCAAGCCTCTTGTTAACAAGCTCGAGGTCGCCGTCTGCCGCATTCAGTTGCCGTTTTAATTTGGCAAACTCACTAGTCTGGCTAGCCACCGGAGCCTCCACCACCTGCACATAAGGGCAGTCTAGTTATTGCCTAAGAATATGATCCTCTGTTCGCCGCCATTCTCGACGGCAACCAGAGTCTCAGGGGCTACTATCTACACAGGGCACACCTAACACGTGCAGTACTATCACATATTATCTTACAAACCTCAAAGCCTGTCAGTAGACTCATAAAGGCTTCATGTAATCCGCTTTTGGCGGACGAGATTCTCTCCATCACCGTACCCATCAGCACACAGTGTTCTTCTGAGATGGCCGCTTGCCCCACCAACTCCCTCAGAACGTCCGACCGCACACCAGACGGTGCCGGACTCTTTTGTCTGCTCTCCTCGGGAGCTGGACGTTGGGGACTTCGGGGGTCTATGGGATTATCTTCTGGCCTCACCGTATTCGGAGAGGCCCTCCATGACGACACTTCGGGGTCACCCGCTTCTGGAGCGGAGGAGTCCGGGGGAGGCGTTTCGCTCTCCATCATCTCTGGAAGAAGATCCCCCGAAGACGAGCTCATCTGAGAGGGGCTAAGGCCCGAACTGCAAGATATATGCGGTGGTTATTTTCTCAGAAGAAAGATAGCATACCTTAAAGTATTTTGGGATCACTTACGACTCGTTGGAGGGCAGATCCCCCCGCGGACTGTGTGCGGCAAGAGCACCCCCCGAGGCAGGACCTTCTGTGGGAGATTTCTTCTCCCGTTTGGAGGCTTCGGCTTCCGGATCCTCGGAAGCAGTCCTTTTCCTCCCCCGATTGTCCTCCTTCATGGAGACGCTCATTCCCTCGGTTGGAATGAGCAGCGACGGGGGCCCGCGTCCGCCTGTATTATCCCCCTCGGTATCTTCCTTCGAGGGCTCCGGGCAAGGTGCGACCTCGAGCATCTTTTCCAATACTGGATTTTCCAAACCCTCAGGGAAGGGGGCCAAACACCGAATCATCTTCGCCTTCGTTAGCCAGTCCTGGTCAAAAAGCAAACTCTTAGAAACAACTTCGTATAAAAGACAGTGTATTCGGCCAGAGGATTTCTTACTTGTTCAGCGGCGCGGTTACTGCTCAGGCCCATGTCCTCGGTAATATCCGGACACTCCACTTGAGATCCGAAGAATGACTTGTACATCTCCTCGTGCGTCAGGCCGAGGAAACTTTGAATGGCACGCGGTCCCTCTGGGTTGAACTCCCACAAGCGAAGGGGCCGGCGTCTGCAAGGCTGGACTTGTCGAACCAGCATAACTTGTATTACCACAGCCAAATTAAAATCTCCCTCGAAGAGATATCGAATGCGGCTTTGCAGTATAGGCACGTCCTTGGCTGGACCCCAGCTCAGGCCTCTGCTAACCCATGACATCAGTTGTGGTGGGGGACCCGAGCGAAAAGCGGGGGCAGCCGCCCACTTGGCACTTCGGGGAGCCGTGACGTAAAACCACTCCCGTTGCCATAATTCGGACACCTCTGGAAAGGAACCTTCTGGCCATGGAGCTCCTGCCATCTTGCCTATTGATGCACCTCCACACGCTGCCTGTTGCCCCTCGATCATCTTCGGCTTTACTTCAAAGGTCTTGAGCCACAGGCCGAAGTGAGGGGTAACGCGGAGGAAGGCCTCGCACACGACAATAAACGTCGAGATGTGGAGAAAGGAGTCCGGAGCTAGATCGTGAAAATCTAGCCCGTAATACAACATCAAACCCCTGACGAAAGGATCCAGAGTGAGGCCTAGACCTCGGAGGAAGTGGGAGACGAACACAATGTTCTCGTTGGTTTCGGGAGTAGGGACGACCTGCCCTCGAGCAGGCAGCCGATACGAAACCTCGGCGGTCAAGTATCTGGCCTCCCTCAACGTCTTAATGTCCTCTTCCGTAACGGAGGAGGGCATCCATCGGCCTTGAAGGCTGGATCCGGACATGATTGAAGATCCGGAGCACCTAACCTGGGCTTTGGGTGTTAGAACTCGAGGCGGAGGAAGGGTTCGATTGAGCACGAGAGAGAAAAAGCAAAAACCTCGTCCCTTTATAAAGAGGGTGAATATCAAGCGTCCTCTCCGTAGCCATTTAGGACTTGCCTATAATCTAGGAGTCCTAGACGCGTTTGGGTTACCCACGACCGCATTAATGAGAATCCCATAATTGGGGGAACATGATCTCCGCTTCGGCAAGACGTGTCACGAAACCGCCTCGTGTTATGTGTGGAGCTGGTTAAAAGAAACAGTTCGAATAATCACCGGGCCATGACGTAACGTCATGCTGCCAAAACAAGCCAGCAAATTAGATCTGCGAAAATGTTATTCTCTCTGCGGTGGAATGTGGAATTTATTTTGCAGGGTCGGACACTATCCTCGTATTCAACTTCTTCTATCATGTATTCGGAGAAGGAACCCGCCTTGCAATGCCGAAGACAATACTGCGTGCCGGACTTATCGTCATTGAAGCCTGGTTCAGGGGCTACTATGGGAGTCTTGGATTAGGGGGTCTCCGGACAGCCGGACTATCTCCATTGGCCAGACTGTTAGACTATGAAGATACAAGATTGAAGACTTCGTCTCGTGTCCGGATGGGACTCTACTTGGCGTGGAAGGCAAGCTAGGCAATACGTATATGGATATCTCCTCCTTTGTAACCGACCTTGTGTAACCCTAACCCTCTCCGGTGTCTATATAAACCGAAGGGTTTTAGTCCGTAGGACAACAATCACAACATACAATCATACCATAGGCTAGCTTCTAGGGTTTAGCCTCTCTGATCTCGTGGTAGATCTACTCTTGTAACACCCATATCATCAATATTAATCAAGCAGGACATAGGGTTTTACCTCCATCAAGAGGGCCCGAACCTGGGTAAAACTTCGTGTCCCTTGCCTCATGTTACCATCCGGCCTAGACGCACAGTTCAGGACCCCCTACCCGAGATCCGCCGGTTTTGACACCGACAGGCGGCGAAAGACAGTCTGGAGGCCGGATCCCCGCTGTGCTGGACCCTTCTATCGTTGGAGCAGCTGAGCTGGGGTGGACGCCGGCGTAGCAGGAGCGGGACAAACCACGCAAGGTTTTCTTTGACAACTATCTGTAAGAGAAGTAATTCTATAAGGGCTCATTTGAATTGGAGGATTCCAACAATGCAAGATAGGAAATAGACAGGAATAGGATAGGAATGCACGTGCAAAACAGAGAATTTAAAAACACAAGATTTCTGCCAATCTGGGTGTTTGATTCACAACAATTGGAAGATCACAGGATGCAAAGAAGCATGGTGAGATTAAGTCAAACCACAAGAAAATGTACGATTATAATGCTATTATGCTACTATCTCTTAGTCTTGTGCTTCATGAATAGGAATTTGAAAAGGAGGACAAGTGAAAATTAAAATTCCTACGTTTTTTCTTTCAAGGAGACACTAAAGGAACAAATCCGTGTGCTCAGTGGACAATATATATATATAACATGTAGAGTAAAAAAGAGATGCAACAAGTGTACAACCTCTTTGGCGAAGCCATGTCGATCTCAGCGTGATTGGGTTGGCCGGTGAGGATGCTCCGGCTGACTTTGCTGTCAGAGGAGGGGAAGAAGATCTTAGGCATCTGGAGATGGAGCCCGAGGTACTGCTCCGCTATGATGGAGGGTTTCGTCGTTGGAGCAGCTCCGGTGAGTTGTATGACGCCGAGGCTGAAGCAGGACAAGAGAGACAACGAACAATGTTAACCTGAGTGGAATTCGAATCTCCAATACATGACGTAAAATACATAACCAGAAAGTGCTAGATGTAAAATACATCAGCCGCTCATCTCTAAACTTAACTGTCGAAACTGAACTTAACTGTCGAAACTGAACTTAACTGTCGAAACTGAATTTTGCTGTCGATACTGAATTTTGCTGTCGAAACTGAACGCACTAGTAAGGTGAGGCTACACATCGGTCAACTGGCTTTTTCATCTCTGGTCAGTCGATTTTGTAGCCGTTGGATACGAAATCAAGGGCCTGCGGTTCATCTTCAACCTCCACCCCCTTGAGCTGCCAGCGACCACCGGCCAAACAGCAGCCCCCCCCCGCCCGCGGCCCGCGGTGCGCCTCCCCCCCCCCCCCGCAAAAACCCCCCATCCCCCGCCCCCGCCGCCCCGGCCAGCCCTCTAGGCCCCCCCGTGCCGAGCTTTTTCTCTGGCGATCCCCACGCAACCGCCCCGCCAACGCCCCGCCACTGCCGGCGACCACCGCCCCCATCCTGAACCCTAAGATAGATAGTGGGGTACCTCTTCGGTGAGCCCCCCTCCCCGCTGCGGCTGGTTCTTCCTTCATCCCGGCGAGCCCCCCCCCCCACCACCTGAAAATCGACTGACCCAAAAGTCGATTCAGTCGACTGAAGTGTAGCTAAATCGGAGCGGCATCGCAAGCAAGAGCAAGAGGGAGAGCAGCAGCGCGAGCAAGAGCAATAGCAAGAGCAGACTAGGCAGGGGACCGAGAGCAAGAGCAGAGCAGCAGCGTGAGCGAGAGCTAAAGCAGCAGCTCCTACTGATGTGGACGTCGCCGCCGAGGGAGCAACGCCGTGGAGGAAGTGGTCGGCGACGCCGCCGTGGATGGAGCCACGCCGTGTCGACTCGGGACCGAGCGTCGACAGCACCGTGAGATGGAATCAAGAAGAAAATGCGGCGATTAGTGTACAACCTCTTTGGTGGCGCCGATTAGGCCGCAACTTCATCCGAGAAAACGGTGATGATGATGCTCTTCCGGTGGTGCAGGTGAAGACGGCGGTGCGGGAATGGAGGTGGCATGAAAGACGAGGGGAACATCGGGGAAGCTCCTTGGAGGTGGAGGACGGGGTGGCTGAACCGGCGGGACGATGAGATCGATGACGGATCCTCATCCGGTACGGTGGATGAGGGACGTCGAGGTGTTGCTGTGGACGACATCATCGGGGAAGAGGCTTCGGCTGGGTGGCGGACAGAGCAGGGTTTCGGGTTTCGTCATGGGTTTTCGCGGCCTCGGTGTACGAAGGGGTGGGCGGATGGGATGGCAGTGGGGAACCATGGCTTAGAGACACGCTTGTTCAAAATGTGGGGTAAGTTACGAAAGTACCCCCACCGATTTGAGGCTGTTCTTTCGGTTCAGGGGTACCACGGGCATTTTGCGTGTCAGGATTTCACAGGAGGTAGGAGTTTTCGCGCGTGTTGCAATTTCGGAATAGCAAGGCGCGGGTTGAGATGGAGGGAGTTGTCGGAGCATAACGAGACAAAGATATATCTTAAATATTTCGGGCTAACAAGGCGCGGGTTGAAATTTCCGGACAAGCCTAACAAGGCACGGGTTACAAATGGCATTCAAAACTTTGAATTCATATTATGTTCAATTAAAATATTTCGCTACGTGTATAATGCATGCAACCTACTACTCAAATGAACGTTTTAGTGCATTCCAAACGTATATACTACCGCTTCAATATGAACTAAATTTGAATTCGTTTCTCTATTTGAAAAAGATCTACAGTAATGATTTTTGTGAAGTCAAAGCATTTGAATTCGTTTCTCTATTTTAATAAGATCTACAATCATCATTATTGTCAAGTTAAACCATCATTTGTGTATTATCTTCACAGCACACCACATGATTAGTCTCGAGTTACATATGAACTATGTGTAATATATGAACTCGAACTAGATTTTTTGAATCCACTTTATTTTGATTTCAAATCACATTACATTTCTAGCTCTAGATAGATCTTCATAATCTAAACCATGTCTCATATGTACAATGTGTTTATCACATTATGTATGGTGCCCCGCCCCCTACGCCTACAAGTATTTAGATGTGGGATGCAAACACCACACATTACCACAAATTCAAATAAAATGTGAGAATGTTCGATATATAGTATTGTTTAGATTGTTTGATATTTAGTTGTAAGCTGCAAACGCCACACATTATCACAAATTCAAATAAAATGTGAGATTGTTTGATGTATAGTATGGTTTAGATTGTTCGGCATTTAGTTATGAGTTGCAAACGCCATGCATTATCACATTATGGTATAACATGTGCACATCACATGTATCACCGCTATATTCATGCATGCAATGTTTAAAACACTATGATCTCCTATTCAAATATATGAATCTGCTTTCATATCAAATTATGATCTTTGTTAGTCTCTTACACCCACACAATCCTCTAACCTTTGTAGCTACCACTAACTTTCTCTCATGCATGCACACGCCCTCCTCGCCCTCCCCCTCCCTCGGCATTCTATACACCGGGCACATTCATTTTTTTCTTTAGGTCATTCTCCCAAAGTCTCCACAACTCCTTTCCGACACACACCGATCGATTAACCTCTCCAGCGATGCTTGCCTACAACATACACACACACCTTCAATCCCCTCCTTTATGTGTCCTTGCCTCGTGTCTCTCATATGGTCAGACACACGTGTAAACTCTTGCCCCTATTTTCATTGATCTCAAAACCGCACACTCCTCCCCCTATCTAGCTAGTAGTTGGGCCTCTCGCACCACCTCCTAGCCCATTCTCTTTGTCTACGCATCTCGCTGGGCCTTATTTTCCTCTAACAAATGGACGTACACCGACTGATCTCTCGCTATACATATAGCTAGCTAGGTCCTTATAACTCGTTTTTACCCACACGCCAATCGATCTACCTCATTAGTTGTGTCTCTCCCTTCCTCCGACAGACAACAATTGATCTACCGATCTAGTTAGGTTTTCTTACCAAACACATGGTTCCCCTTCATCATCCATGGATGCGTCCCGACAGATCTATCACGCACAGGCACACACAGAAACACATCCCCACTCTTATTGATAACATTGTAGTTCCACCCTTAGTTTGTCTAGTAGGCCTCTCCCACCATCTTCGAGAAGCAACTCCATCACCCATCCAGCACTCTACCCCTCTCCCTCCCTCTCCCCCCTCTCTCTCCTCTCTCTCTCTGTCCCATCATATTTCCCGTCCTTCAGTTATGTATGGATGTCGACCGATCTCCCTCAAGACATAGCTGGGTCTCTCCTTATCAACACATATACGAGTCGTTCTAGCTCTATAGTTAGGCCTCTGCCTACCCCTCCCCCCACCCCCTCCCCCCCACACACACCGATACATCGAGCTCTCTAGTCATGTCTCCCTGCCACACATAAAATTGACATGTGCCCTCTAACGTTCCGGTAGGCCAGTCGCCCTATATCTTTGACTTGCACACACACACACACACAATTTCAATGGCTCTCTTCATTGATCTCGCACCCACCCACTTGATCCTCTCTTCGACTCTATCGTTAGCTATGACCCCTCCCTCTCTTCTTGTGGATTGCCCGACCCTCTATGTATGATATGGATAGGCCTCCATTTCACATCATTGCATGCAAAATTTTGTTTGAGATGTCATCGACACATATTCCCACAAATAATTCACGAAATCAACCCCCCATCCCACCCCCCACACCATAACAAAAAACACTCACAAACGTGGTTTGTATCTCTCACACACACCCACGTAGGTGGGGGACGTGCACGAAGAGAAGAGGTGCATGCACGGCGCACGTACTCCCGTCTCTTTCCCAACCACACCCGCGCGGGTACACGGTGGAGTTCATTTCTGTACGAAAAAGGCAGCCCACGTGGTAATTTGGCACGTGTAATGGTTGTCCACTTGGTGGAGGGAGGATCGTCTACCACGGGTGAACAAACAAATTGCGACTTGACGTGTTTTGTTAAAAAAAGAGACAAACCATGTGGGGCCTACCTTAGAGGCAAGGCTCTATACACTGGAGTACTTTTGATGTGTCATGTCAACTCGCAGAATGAGAAGCTTGCTTAGTACGTCGTCTCCCCCGTTCATAAATATAAGTCTTTGTAGAGATTTCACCATGAATCACATGCGGATGTATATAGATGCATTTTAAGTGTAGATTCATTCATATTGTTCCGTATGTAGTGGAATCTCTACAAAGACTTATCTACTAGTAATAGCTAGTCCCCACTACTAGGAATTCTCTATCCTCTCCTTGAGCCACATCATCAAAATTGATGTAGCCTTTAGATGAAGTAAATCAGTCCATAATAGCCGTCTGATCTAGACATTGAGAGGCTTCGCACTAAGCCACATGCAAGCATGCAGAAATACCGTGGCACATGCATGTGGGTGGGTTTTAAATCACATCAACATGTCTGCATGCAAGCATGCATCGGTAGCATGCATGTAAGTGAGCTTTTAAGTCCCATTAACATGTCAAAAAGAAAAATATAATCCCATTATGCAGTAGGAGTTGGCTGATATTTTTTCCTTAAGTGGGATGATCTAAATGATGATGGGAGTTTATTTAGTTTGGCTACCACATTTGTCATGCGGTTATAGAGTTTTTTTTAGTTCTATGAAATCGATAATTTTGCGCAGAGAGATATACCGCTGTTCCGCGGCAACGCGCGGGGACTCATCTAGTAATATTTAGGAACGGAGGGAGTACTATGTAAAGAGTTAGGTGTCGCACGGTGATAGTGTGAGGTGGGCCATGTAAACACCGAGCCTGCGTGTTTTCACTGCTCTTGCACGCCTCCGCTGTAAGAATGGAGAAAATTGTAATCTCGTAGTAGTACCTCCTTTCGCCGAAAGCGTGGGACATCCAGCAGTCCTACCACCTCAGTAATAAAGACCAATGAGCCATCAAATCACATAGACCCAGCAGTAAGTTGGACAGACAAAGCGACCATCACTCTTGCGCCAGTGAGAGGTCACGTCCGCTCTGCCCGGGCATCAATGCGGCACCAATTCTTTGGAGCGGCGCTGACTGTTTCGGGCGGGAAGCGCGCGCGGGCGATGGAGGGGCTTTGGGTGGGCCAGGCTGGTCACGAGCGGGCGTGGTAGCTGTCCGCGTGTCCCTACCGGACACGCCCGGAAACGAGAGGATGCACCGACTCTCGCGGCTAAAATCGTACACTACACAACATCTCTCTGTAGGAGTAGGTCGATCTGTCGCTCTCTCTAACACACACATGTTGTTAGACACACACACGCGCGCATGAGCGCATGCGCGCGCGCGCACACACACACACACGCACCTTGGTCCCGTTGCACCTTCTAACGTGACTTATTACACTTAGACGGAGGGAGTAGTAAGTATATGAGATACGGTGGCACACTAACTTAAGTCGAATACAAGTGCCCAAATTTTGTGTGCATGTTATAATAAGGATTCACTTATAATAGTACGTGAGCGAACAGAGGGATCAATTGGATAGTGCTCCCGAGCAGTAGCGAGATGTGTGAGGTAAGAAACACCGCTGGCGCTTTTAATTTTTCTTATTAATTTGTTTGTTTCACCCTCTGACTGGTGGGACCCAACGTACTACGTGGAGAGAGGTAAGGTGACTAAGGCTGCATTATTTCTGCACCACTGTGGATAGTCTTACCACCAAAGCCAGATGACACAATTATGATTGAAATCCCAATGACTCCCACACACACACAAAAAACACGGCATGCTTGTCACACGAATGCAGGAATGTATAAAAAGGTTATTTCCCTCTCGTTGAACATAACGGGAGGGTTCTGTAGCTGGTTAGCCCGTTCGCTCATCAAACTTGAGGTCTCGGGTTCGATAACTACACTTGAGCATAATTTGTGCCAGGAGGATTCTTTGACTGGTCAAAATGTTTTCTAGGGTTTGCACGCTTCACACTCTCTCTCTAGTATATATATACACACAAGAGCCTCAGCGCTTGTAGTTGCTCTCTTCACACTCTCTTGCCCTCTCCCGCTGGAGCCTCAGCGCTTGTAGTTGCTATCTTCACACTCTCTCGCCCTCTCCAGATCTAATAAAGACTTCGTTGGCCTCTCTCTCCCCTCACTGCTGCTCAAAGAGCCGGCAGGATCCGTCCGCCGGGAAGGGAAGGAGGCTTAACGATGTCACCGTTGGCAAGGGACTACCAGCGCAGCTGTTCACTTTCCACCCAGCGGCGGCGCGGGAGGGCCTCCGACCCTTCTTCTTCGCCGTCGTCTCGACGCCCACCGAACCACACCCCAAGAAATTTAAGGTATAATTTACTTACTCCACATGCATTACTCTAGCTGCATGTATACCATGAATCTAGGACGTGGTTCAAAGAGGAAAGGAGTGGGGGAAAGTAGTGGGAAAAGTTGTATATAGCATGAATCTAGGACGTGGTTCAAGGAGGAAATGAAGGGGAAAGTTTTATAGCATCAATCTAGGACGTGGTTCAAAGAGGAAAGGAGTGGGGGAAAGTAGTGGGGAAAGTTGTATCGCATAAATCTAGGACGTGGTTCAAAGAGGAAAGGAAGGGGCAAAAGTACTAGTTCAAAAAGGAAAGGAAGGGACAAGGCTGTAGAGTTTGAGCAGGACTAGATTTGCTATGCTCACATAGGGAAAGGTGTCTAAAGATAACAAAACTGGGACCAGCACAAATATGCTCCTTGGTTGTTTGTTCTTTGTTGCAACAGACTGTGCATGACCACAGTACATCGGTAGATGCACATGGTGCTGGTGCGTCCACTGTCTCGTGCAACTCATAAGTTGTTGTTAATCTAAGGCCCTGTTTGGTTAAAAACTCCCTAGTCCCTACCTGCTTGGTTCCAGGGACTAAACATGGACTAGAGGTTATTAAATGACATGCTAAAAGACCATGTTACCCCTAGTAATGAACTAATAGAGACAAGGTGTGATGCGTGGCAGGGGCAACTGTTGGAAAAACTCCCAAAAAGACTCCCTCGGGGTCTTCTTTCTTTAGTCCCAAATGCCCACTTTTAGTCCCTAAAAGTCCCTCCTGTTTGGTTTAGATGGGACTGACACGGAGTTTTTTTAGTCCCTACACCAAAATGTCCCCGTAAACAAACACCCTCTAATAATGCCACTGGAAAATTGATGCAATGCCATAGTTAAAAGCAAATTACATGTTTAATGAATTTTATTGTTAATATAATCTCTATGTTAATATTAATCAACGCCACCGTTTGAGAAATGCTACTGTCTTGCTTTCTTTCCCATTTAGATTAGGTAGATGCTTTTTGTTGGCTTCTGTGTCATCCATCGTAATTGACCACTAATTGTTTCCTTTGCACCCCTGTGTAAATAGGGTTATCTAGTTCACCTCGTTGCCATTGTGACCTTTTGTTGCACTGCACAAAACACTTTTGTTTTAAGAGTGTTTTGTGCAGTTCAACCAAAATGTCACACCGACAACGTTGCTTGATTGCTTGATCTTAGTGGAACTGCACAAGAGGAGATCTTACTTCCTATCCGTTAAGGAGAATTTGGTTCAGATCTTCTTCTTGTGAGTTGTTTGAATTCCGCATCATGAGAGGTCAGTACTAGCCTTCTTTCACATGATTATGCAGTGTGCTTTCATATGTTGTGCTACTTGTATGATAATGTTGCTTGATTTTAGTGAACTGCACAAATGAAGACAAGACTTCCAATCTGTATGTGCACCGTAATATCTCATTGAGGTAAGATAGGGATATTTCACAACTGCTGGCCTGTATTTTGCCACTTTCATAAGAAAATTAAGTTTAGTACTATACTTGTGCTCCCTAATTGACATGCCAAATTCTAGGATCGGAAGTATGTCTAGAGGGGGGGTGATTAGACTACTTGACCAAATAAAAACTTAACCTTTTCCCAATTTTAGTTCTTGGCAGATTTTAGCTATTGTAGGACAAGTCAAGCAATCATCACACAATTCAAGCAAGCATGCAAAGGGTATATTGGCAGCGGAAAGTAAAGCATGCAACTTGCAAGAATGTAAAGGGAAGGGTTTGGAGAATTCAAACGCAATTGGAGACACGGATGTTTTTCCCGTGGTTCGGATAGGTGGTGCTATCCTACATCCACGTTGATGGAGACTTCAACCCACGAAGGATAACGGTTGCGCGAGTCCACGAAGGGCTCCACCCACGAAGGCTAACGGTTGCGCGAGTCCACGGAGGGCTCCACCCACGAAGGGTCCACAAAGAAGCAACCACCCACAAAGGGTCCACGAAGTAGCAACCTTGTCTATCCCAACATGGCCATCGCCCACGAAGGACTTGCCTCACTAGCGGTAGATCCTCACGAAGTAGACGATCTCCTTGCCCTTACAAACTCATTGGTTCAACTCCACAATCTTGTCGGAGGCTCCCAAGTGACACCTAGCCAATCTAGGAGACACCACTCTCCAAGAAGTAACAAATGGTGTGTAGGTAATGAACTCCTTGCTCTTGTGCTTCAAATGATAGTCTCCCCAACACTCAACTCTCTCTCATAGGATTTGGATCTTGTGGAAAGAAGATTTGAGTGGAAAGCAACTTGGGAAGGCTAGAGATCAAGATTCATATGGTAGGAATGGAATATCTTGGTCTCAACACATGAGTAGGTGGTTCTCTCTCAGAACATATGAGCTAGAATTGTGTATGTGTTCTGATGGCTCTCTCCACGAATGAAGAGGAGGTGGAGGGGTATATATAGCCTCCACACAAAATCCAACCGTTACATACAGTTTTCCAATCTCGGTGGGACCGAATCAACAAACTCGGTCGGACCGAAAGGTAAACCTAGTGACCGTTAGAGATTTTCGGTGGGACTAACATGCAACTCGGTAGGACCGATATGGTTAGCGTTTGGGCATAACGTAATCTCGATGAGACCGATTACACAAACTCGGTGAGACCAAATTTGGTAATTAGCTAACCAGAGAGTTGGTCAGGCAAACTCGGTGGGACCAATTTGCTCTTTCGGTGAGACCGAAAAGTTACAAAAAGGAAACACTGAATTTACATTGCAATCTTGGTGGGACCGATTCGCTCTTTCGGTGAGACCAAAAAGTTACGAAAGGGAAACAGAGAGTTTGCGATCCCATCTCGGTGAGACCGAGATCCCTATCGGTAGAACCGAATTGCTAGGGTTTGGCAGTGGCTTATGACAAGTGAAACTCGGTGGCGCCGGATAGAAAGAATCGGTAGGACCGAGTTTGGCTTAGGGTTTAGGTCATATGTGGATATGGGAAAGTAGTTGAGGGTTTTGGAGCATATCACTAAGCACATGAAGCAAGAGGCTCATTAAGCAACACCTCATCCCGCCTTGATAGTATTGGCTTTTCCTAAAGACTCAATGTGATCTTGGATCACTAAAATATAAAATGAAGAGTCTTGAGCTTTTGAGCTTGAGCCAATCCTTTGTCCTTAGCATTTTGAGGGTTCCACTTTCACCATCCATGCCATGCCAATCATTGAGCTTTCCTGAAATAATCATCTTGGAATAGCATTAACTCAATGAGCTATATGTTGTTATGAATTACCAAAACCACCTAGGGATAGTTGCACTTTCAATCTCCCCCTTTTTGGTAATTGATGACAACATATAGATCAAAGCTTCGACAAATGATAATAAGCATGAAATATATCGTCGCTTTGAGAAGTATGTGACAAGTAAGAGCTCCCCCTAAATTTGTGCATATTTAAAATTTGCTTTGAACTGCAAATGCACAAAGAGTTAGAGTCATGGGTTACTCTTCCATGTCACATACATCTTGGTGGAGCGCTTAAAATGATAAGAATGAAATACATGCACTCATCACCAAGAATAGTGAATGATCACATAAGATAGATAAGATAATAGCATTCACCAAGCATTAAGTGTAGCTTATGATCAAACACATGATCATCAATGTCTCACGAGCAATGACATAGTATCTCAAGCACTCAAAAGCAAACAAAGTTCGAAAAACCACCAAATAAAGCAAGAGAGAAAAAAGCAACACACTCTCTCTCGAAGCCTATGATCTATACATTTTTCTCCCCTTTGGCAACAAGTTACCAAAAAGTTCCTAGAAAATGCATAGTGCTAGATCGACGCTCAGGCTTGATCTTCAGGTGGTGGTGGAGTCCGGAGCACTCCAAGGACGAAGCCTTCTGTAGACGTGGTTGGAGTTGAGGCTGAAGTGGACACTGGAGCTGGTGGAACTGAAGCTGTAGCTGGTGCAGAAGTGGTGGCTCTGGGGTCAGCAACTGGCACTGCAGACGACCTCGAAGCTCTTGGCACTCTGGCAAATGCATCAGTTGTAGTCTTGCCTCTCCTCTCCTGCATGTCATCCTGGAGCTGCTCCACTGCAGTCTGAATCTCTGTCACTTTGACATCCAAGTCATAGAACTTTTGTTCCATGATCCTCTCTAAGCTTGCCTGGTTCTGAGTTAGGGTGGCTAGTCCTTGCTCAATCCGCAGGGTGGATGCAATCAGTAACCAAGCTGCTCTTGTTTGGTTTTCAGGAAATATTCAGATGCCTCCTCTTGAGTAGGCATCTTGGCAGCTTTCTCCTTCCTTGCCTTCTCCTTCTTTGCTTGTGCTTGAACTGATGATGGTTCGTTCTCATTCATCACAACTTGATTGTCCTCAAAATCTGGACGGATGGGCAGGTGTTCCTTGTCCAATAAGTATATGCCCGTGCCCATCTTGGAGTTGATGAGCTCCTGAATCTGTGGGGCATATCCACAGCTCCTCTTCTGGTCTGCTGCTGTCCTCTTGATTGTCTCTACCATGAGGCTCATCACCTTGAACTTCTGTGGCACATCAAAGATATGTAGCAAGTTGATTGCATGGCCTCTGATCATCTTGTGATCTCCAGACTTGGGCAATAAGGTGTGCCTCAGTATCCAATTTATGGTTGGCAGCCCTGACAGAAGATAGTGTACTGAGCCAAACTTGAAAGTGTCAAGTGCCTCGTTTGGAATTTCCTTGTACATATTGGACATAGAGTTGTGGTCCATCTTCTTCTTGGCATAGATATCCAAGTCATCCTCATGCTCCTCTGGGGCATTAATGAGCTGTGCCCACTCAGCAACAGTAGATTGGTACCTCGTACCTTCAGACATCCATGTGATCGTCCATCTGGATAAAAATGTGTTGTGGAGTAGAACTACATGATAAGCTCCTCGTTCCACTTTGTGAGCTTCTGCCCAACAAAGTCCTCTACTCCACATGCCTTGAAGCTGTCCTGCACTCCAGGGTAGTACTCTTCGTTGTCCTTGATGTACTCCCAATCAACCCATCTCATGTCACAAACTATGGGCTTCTTGTCCAACAAAACTGTCTCATAGAAGTCCTGCTGTTCCTTAGTGTGAAACCTGTAATCCACAGCAGTCCTCCTCCTTGAAGCATACGGGTCTGCTTCTCTCCACTTCCTCAGCCCTAAGTCTCTCCCGAGCTTCATATCCTCAGCCACAGGATGAGCATCATTGTGGTCTGCGATCTTAGGCTTGAGTTTTCTGAGAACTTGCTCTTCATCATCTTCTTCAGCAGCTCCAGGCACTGGGGCCTTGTTCTTTTCAGTTGCAGGTATGCTCCTCGTATTTCTCTTTGGAGCTGTCTTGACCTTTGATGCAGCCTTGGGTGCTTCTTTGGGCTTAGATGTGGCAGCCCCTGATCTTATAGCATCACCCATAAGCTTAGGTGCCTTAGGTGCTGGTGCAGCTACCTCTTCTTCTTCCTCTTCTTCCATGATGGAATCCTTGCCAAGCACTCTGGCTACGGTCTTCTTGACCCTTTCCTTTCTTTTCTTTCCTTCAGCAACAACTGGCTCTTTGGGTGCAGGCTTTTCAGGAATCTGAGTTGAAGCTCTGGCCTTTGGCATAGGCTGCCTACCTGCTGGCCTTTTGACTTTCAGGCCTGGCTTTGTGCCCTGTGCTGGCTCAACTCTCTTTGATGTGGCTTCCTCTTCCTCTGCCACATAATCTTCATCCTCAGAATCTGAAGTTCTCTTCTTCCTCTGTCTGGTGGCAGCTTTTGGCAAATTGCTTGGGGTGCTCCTGCTGCCATCATCAGAAGAACTGGAGGGACTAGTGCCCTCACTCATGTGCACTTGCTGTTCTGACACATTCTGGTTGTCACTCTGATCAGACATGTTGCAAACTCTGACTGCTGACCCTGTGAATAGTTTATAGATGAGGTAGAGTGGATGAGCATCACAAAATGCAGAGATTTTTGCAAAAGAATGATCCAAAAACTTAGTTTTAGTTTCCCACTGAAATCATCTTGGATCTACCGATTTTTAAACTCGGTGATACCGAAGCAGTTTTGGCACCTAAACTAGTGAACTCGGTCAGACCGAGTCACAGTTCGGTGGCACCGAGACTGCTAGGGTTTCACAAAGTTCCAAAATCGGTCACACCGATAAGTAATTCTCGGTCAGACCGAGTCTCACTTGTGCAATGGCATAAGCCAATTCGGTGGGACCGAGTTTTTCAACTCGGTGGGTCCGAGACGGTTTCGGCGGAAACCTAACCCTAAAATTTTCGAATCAAACCTAATTTACGAGCGCATTGACTGGATAGGAGTGTTTCAATCGTGGCAAGAATCATGATGATCACAATGTGCTAAGAATCGGATTGGAGAATAGCACAAAGATCGAGTCCATACCCTAGTTCGGCGGAGAGTCGCTACGGCGGCAACGGCGGGGTAGAATTCCGTTGACGGCGATGGAGACCAGCGACTGGAGGCGGCTGGCGGCGAGGAGACGATCCGGAGACCAAGTTGGCAGAGCAGGCTATCGCGCGGGCGAAGGGGTTCGGAGAAATTTCCAAATTTTTGCCCGTGACTATATATAGCCCGACCCTGTCGGTGTGACCGAGTGGAACGACTCAGTGGCACCGAGATGCAAAACTATATATAGTTATTGCAACTCGGTGTGACCGAATGGTTCAAATCGGTTGCACCGAGATCGAAAACATAGATCAACTTAATGATCTCGGTAGGACCGAAAGTAGGGTATCGGTCAGACCGATAATCACAAAGAGGTTTTGGAAGTTTAAGTCTATGGCGAATCGGGGACTCCGAGCGCTCCTCACACAGAGTGGTTCAAATCTGATTTGATCAAATTTTGTGATGTAGCATGAATAGAGTTTGAGACGAGAAAAGCATAGATAGCTAGAGGAGGTTCTTAGGCATTCTTGTCCATACACTTGGCAAAATGAAATAAAACCAAACAATCAAAACAACAAGTGGATGTCCTTGAATGAGTAAAATATGCAACCAGCATGCTCACACAATAAGATGGCAAATGAAATATGTGACAAGGCATGCACAACCAATTCTAGCATCTATCAAGCAATTTGCGATGACAAGGTCATCTATATATGAGTATATTGACTTAGGAGTCAAGTGAGAACACTTGATCATAGGTCAAACTCATCGTTTAAGCTCAAGTGGGGTTACCACTTTTACATAAAGCATTGTTGTGTTCACATCTTTAGAGTTGCTTTAGCTCAAGTCTTAGAGTAAAGCTCCCCCTGGATGTGATATCCCCCCTTAGAGGGATGAACTAACCTCGGGTTTTGTCGGTGATGACTTCATGTAGATGTTGAAGATGTGGATGCTCAATGTTGATGTAGATCACTTGGAGCTATCCATTTGAGTGAATTGCACTTTCAATACCTACATGGGTTAGTCCCACAAGGAACAAACAAGGATATCCATAGACATAGAGTGATGCACACACAAGATGATGTCCATGAAAACTTTTAGGTTACCTTGTCCCTTGTCTTACCAACAAGAGGGTTTGTGACTCCTTGAACTAGTGCAAGATGTGGAAGTTGATTGCACTTGTTCTTGCCAAAATGATAAGAGTGAAGTATGTTGGCGGAGTCACCCTCAAGAACTCTCTAGTTCTTCTTCTTTTGGATCCACACCATCTTGATGGGAATCCTTGGAGTTGTAGTCATACTTGATGAAGTGGAACTTGAAGTAGTCTTGGGAATCCACTTGACTAAGGTCTTAGGAGCTTCTTCAAATGCATCAATTTCCTCTTGAGCTTGTCCTTGCCTTTTTGCTTGTAGTCTTGTGGTGGAAGATCATCTTGAGCTTGTGTCCCCTTGAAAGAAGTATCATACTTCTCTTGTTGAGGAACAAACTTTGTCTTGGGTTGTTGATCTTCTTCCCACTCAACTCCATTGGCATTGAACTTTCGTTCAAAAACAACACCTTGATTCTTCCGGTGCATTCCTTGCTTGCGCACAATTTCCTCGAATTGCTTACTCCCGACAAGGCTTTTGTACACTCCTTTCTCTATAATTCCCTTCAATAAGCTATTTTCTTGATCAAGTGTAACTTGGCTAAGAGAATCATTAGTGGAATCAAGAGAACTACTAAAAGCAACAATATTGGATTTAGCATGATCATCGTTACCGCTAGAGGAAGAATCTTTCTTGTTCTTGCTACTAGACTTGACTTGAGGCATGTAAGTGGATAAGAGTAAACGCTTGGCAATGTAAGAAGAACTTTTCTTGCGAAGATCATCATTGATTGCTTTTAAGAACTCATGCTCTTGCTCAAAATTGAGCTTTTCAAAGCGTAATTTCTCATGAGCTCTTAAAAGTTCTCGATGATCTTCAAAGATAGTTTCATGAGCTAACTTAAGAGTGTTTAGTTCTTTAGTTAGAGCCTCAATCTTCTCCTTATCATTGTCATTCGTTTTATCTTGATTATCATGATTAATTGACATTTCATCATAGTATTCATCACTAGAGTTGTCAACAAGCAAATCATCACCTAACAAGTCATCTTCATCACTATTGAAATCAACATACTCGGGGTGTGTTACCTTAGGACCTTTGGCCATGAAGCATCTTCCAATTCCTTCATTTGGTGAGTCAAATATGTCGTAGGAGTTGGTTGACACAATTGCTAGACCGGCAACACCTTCATCTTGAGTATCTTCGGAGTCGGAGTGATAACTTCTCTCGGAGTGGCTGTCGGAGTCGGAGCCGGATACCCATTCACCAACATGAGCTTGATGTCTTCGTTTTGTGTAGCTCCTTGATGATTTTTCCTTTCTTTCTGAATCCTTGCTTCTCCGTGAGTATCTTCGTTCATAACGATCATCTCTACTCCTTCTCTCTCTTGGTGGTGATTCTTTGCTTCTTCTTTTTGGAGAATCTTCTCTTCTCTTGTAGGGAGCCGTACACTCATTGGAATAGTGTCCAGGTCTTCCACAATTGTAGCAGTTTCGCTCTCGACTAGAAGATCTTTTGTCATTGTAGGACCTTGACTTGAAGCTTCTATCTTTGCCTCTACTCTTGTAGAACTTGTTGAAGTTCTTCACCATTAAGCTCAATTCTTCATTGAAATTTTGTTTCTCACTTGATGATGTAGGGGCTTCACATGAGGCTTTGTAGGCACCACTTGATTTGTTGTGAAGTTCCTCTTTATCCTTAAGTGACATCTCATGAGCAACAATTCTTCCAATCACCTCCGTTGGCTTGAGATCTTTGTAATTGGGCATCATTTGGATCAATGTGCACACGGTATCATATTTTCCATCCAAGGCTCTTAGAATCTTCTTGATGATGAATCTATCGGTCATCTCTTCACTTCCTAAGCCGGCAATCTCATTTGTGATGAGAGCAAGCCTAGAGTACATTTCAGCGACACCTTCACCATCCTTCATTTTGAACTTGTCAAGTTGACTTTGAAGCACATCCAACTTGGATTCCTTGACGGAGTCGGTACCTTCGTGCATATCAATCAAAGTGTCCCAAATTTCCTTTGCATTCTCAAGACGGCTGATTTTGTTGAATTCTTCGGGGCACAATCCGTTGAAGAGAATATCACAAGCTTGAGCATTGTATTGCAACGTCTTCAACTCATCCGCGGTAGCTTCACGGTTTGGTTCTTTCCCATCAAAGAAGTCACCTTGCAAACCAACACACACAATAGCCCAAACGGCGGGGTTATGTCCAAAAATATGCATTTTCATTTTATGCTTCCAACTAGCAAAATTAGTACCATCAAAGTCAGGACCTCTACGGTGATAATTTCCCTCGCTAGACGCCATACTCTCCTAGGTTGTGAAACCAAGGCTATGACCACCAAAAGCTATGGAGATCAAAGCAAATGGAGACCAAGGCTCTGATACCACTTGTAGGATCGAAAGTATGTCTAGAGGGGGGGTGATTAGACTACTTGACCAAATAAAAACTTAACCTTTTCCCAATTTTAGTTCTTGGCAGATTTTAGCTATTGTAGGACAAGTCAAGCAATCATCACACAATTCAAGCAAGCATGCAAAGAGTATATTGGCAGCGGAAAGTAAAGCATGCAACTTGCAAGAATGTAAAGGGAAGGGTTTGGAGAATTCAAACGCAATTGGAGACACGGATGTTTTTCCCGTGGTTCGGATAGGTGGTGCTATCCTACATCCACGTTGATGGAGACTTCAACCCACGAAGGGTAACGGTTGCGCGCGTCCACGGAGGGCTCCACCCACGAAGGGTAACGGTTGCGCGAGTCCACGGAGGGCTCCACCCATGAAGGGTCCACGAAGAAGCAACCACCCACAAAGGGTCCACAAAGTAGCAACCTTGTCTATCCCACCATGGCCATCGCCCATGAAGGACTTGCCTCACTAGCGGTAGATCTTCACGAAGTAGGCGATCTCCTTGCCCTTACAAACTCCTTGGTTCAACTCCACAATCTTGTCGGAGGCTCCCAAGTGACACCTAGCCAATCTAGGAGACACCACTCTCCAAGAAGTAACAAATGGTGTGTAGGTAATGAACTCCTTGCTCTTGTGCTTCAAGTGATAGTCTCCCCAACACTCAACTCTCTCTCATAGGATTTGGATCTTGTGGAAAGAATATTTGAGTGGAAAGCAACTTGGGAAGGCTAGAGATCAAGATTCATATGGTAGGAATGGAATATCTTGGTCTCAACACATGAGTAGGTGGTTCTCTCTCAGAACATATGAGTTGGAATTGTGTATGTGTTCTGATGGATCTCTCCACGAATGAAGAGGAGGTGGAGGGGTATATATAGCCTCCACACAAAATCCAACCGTTACACACAGTTTTCCAATCTCGGTGGGACAGAATCAACAAACTCGGTCGGACCGAAAGGTAAACCTAGTGACCATTAGAGATTTTCGGTGGGACTGACATGCAACTCGGTAGGACCGATATGGTTAGCGTTTGGGCATAATGTAATCTCGGTGAGACCGATTACACAAACTCGGTGAGACCGAATTTGCTAATTAGCTAACCAGAGAGTTGGTCAGGCAAACTCGGTGGGACTGATTTGCTCTTTCGGTGAGACCAAAAAGTTACAAAAAGGAAACACTGAATTTACATTGCAATCTCGGTGGGACCGATTCACTCTTTCGGTGAGACCGAAAAGTTACGAAAGGGAAACAGAGAGTTTGCGATCCCATCTCGGTGAGACCGAGATCCCTATCGGTAGAACCGAATTGCTAGGGTTTGGCAGTGGCTTATGACAAGTGAAACTCGGTGGCGCCGGATAGAAAGAATCGGTAGGACCGAGTTTGGCTTAGGGTTTAGGTCATATGTGGATATGGGAAAGTAGTTGAGGGTTTTGGAGCATATCACTAAGCACATGAAGCAAGAGGCTCATTAAGCAACACCTCGTCCCTCCTTGATAGTATTGGCTTTTCCTAAAGACTCAATGTGATCTTGGATCACTAAAATATAAAATGAAGAGTCTTGAGCTTTTGAGCTTGAGCCAATCCTTTGTCCTTAGCATTTTGAGGTTTCCACTTTCACCATCCATGCCATGCCAATCATTGAGCTTTCCTGAAATAATCATCTTGGAATAGCATTAGCTCAATGAGCTATATGTTGTTATGAATTACCAAAACCACCTAGGGATAGTTGCACTTTCACAAATCTTACATTGAAGGCAAAGCTTGTCTGTTATTGAACCAAGTGATGAAGGGGAAGAACAAGCGGAATAAAAACAAAAATCAACTCCCGGTGTTGTAATGAAGCATTTGAACTGTGATGACACAAGTAATGATATAGTTTTGCATCTTAATTTATTGCTATGGCTGGAATGAGCAATTGTTTTGCCACTGATTTGATGCCACTCTTAATGTAATATGTAATTATCTCTACTTTGCAAACAGGGATCTTCTTTGAAGATACCATATATTTTAGTGGAACTGCACAAGAAGATGTTGGAAACATTAAACTAATCAAGGAGTATATAGTAAGCATGGCCACCACCCTAGATAGCAACAGATGGTTCCGGAGAAGTGCTTCATCTGTATGCTCTACACAATAAGCCTCCTGACAAAGGTTGGTACTCGCCCACTGATTTCATCCATATGATTGAGCTTTGTCATCTCTATTGGTGTTGTGCTACTGTTTAGATACTGTCATGAAAAAGTGGTATTGTCCTTGAGAAGTGCTTCATCTGTGCTGTTTTCATATTTCCTTTCCTTTTTTCGAGCAAACAGGGATGCTAGCATTTAGTAGTCCTCTTGTCTTTGCACAACAGGATCATCTTCCTCTGAAGAAGAATATGGAGTACGTGAAGTGACTAGTTCTGATTATGCCAGGATGAAGAAGCCCTGTCTATCTTCTCATCGGAAGGAGCAGTTGAAGGATGGTTACATTACTCCCCACAAGACCAAACTAACTTCAGCTCAGAAGGACTGACAAATCTCCATTTTTTTGCTGTGATGCGCGAGTACAATGTTGTTCTAGGATTCTTTCTGGTGAGTTCCATTTTTCTAAAAGTGTGCTCTACATGGACCATTTATGTATTCATAGTACGGTTTGCTTTATAGTAATCACTTTTTTGTATTTGTGCAAATAGGGGTGCTCAGCTTGATTTCAATGGGAACTGCACAAAATGTTCATGAATACATCGAATCATTCATTTCCACCAGAAGAAAGGAGGTGCGGATAAGTTCAAGGCGTTGCAACATATAAGGGCGAAATCATACAAGCTACGCGCGAATTTGGTTGATTTTGGTGGAACTGCACAAAACGAACAGCTGGTTTATTTAGCACGAGGTGCCATGTCAATGTCCGAACTTATGGCAAACCATGCCCATTCCACAATCGTAGGCATTTGATATTTTGGAATGGGACAACCTTGTAAAATTTTGCTCATTGATTTTAGCAAGACATGTGTTTGATATTTTCGAATGGGACGCCCTTTGCTGTCAGCAGCGTCGATCATTTTTTTCTTTATTCTTTAGTTGTGAAGTAAATATTGCCTCTGACATGTGAGTCGCTGAGATGCATAATCATCGATTGTTTTGAATGTTCTCTATGAATTGCCAGGCATGTGTGTTTGATTGCAATGTACAGAAACGCTAAAAAGCTGCTCAAACTCTTTGTACTCCTTATGTTCCTTTTTACCCCACACATTGTGGAAGTGCATACTTTTTTGTATAAGATTGGTCAAAGTAGACATCCTTTGACTGCAGACAAAACTTGTATGCAGACTAGAAAGGACCGGAGGGAGTACATGTGAAACTACTGCAAACAAGGTGATCACCCTGGGAATAATGCTAGTACGTACTGTTTTGCATGTTCATCCAATGCCAGTGATACAGGAATTCGAACTAATCGAAATATATTCATTCATACACGGTCGGATTTCATATAAACATGTCGGATTTCATTACATTTCATACATTCTTCAACTAAAAAGGGGTGCGCTGTAGGTATAATTAATTAACCGAAGCTACCCACCTGTGTCCCGCTGAGCCGAACAGAAGCTTTAGTGACTTAACTACAGGTGCAGTTGTGTAACTAACATGTGGCCTGTTGGGCCCACGTGTCAGTCAGCCAACTGCACCAGCAGTTAAGTAGAAGCAGCGTTCTTCTCCAGCGCAGCTCTCCGACTCCACGTCGCCGCCAAGAAGCTAACCGGCTGTCAATGGTCAACCCGCCTAGCTTGGCTTCAACCAAAGGGTAGCAGCGGTGGCCTTACTTGGACCCGAGCGGCGGCGACATACCGTGTTCTACTCTTCCTCGTTTTCTGTGTGGCATGGCCTTGTTGGCAGCGGGGCGGGGCCTCGGCGGAGCAGGCGATGTCCTCTATCTCATTGCCGGCAGGTTGGGGCCTCGTCTGAGTCGGCGATGTCCTCTGCCTCTTTGTTGGCGAGGCGGGGCCTCGGCGGAGCCGGCGGTGTCCTCTGCCTCGTTGTTGGTGAGGCGGGGCCTCGGCGGAGCCGGTGGTGTCCTCTGCCTCTGCAGAGCAGGGCCTCGTCGACTCCAGTAGAACGGGGACTCGTCGGAGCCGACATTGTCCTCTGCCTTGTCCTCGGTCTCGCCAAAGAGCGCCTCGCCCGCTTCATCGCCCTCTTTTCTAGCCTCTTTGTAGGCGGATGTCGGTGTCAAAACCGGCGGATCTCGGGTAGGGGGTCCCGAACTGTGCGTCTAGGCGGGATGGTAACAGGAGGCAAGGGACACGAAGTTTTACCCAGGTTCGGGCCCTCTTGATGGAGGTAAAACCCTACGTCCTCCTTGATTAATATTGATGATATGGGTGTTACAAGAGTAGATCTACCACGAGATCAGAGAGGCTAAACCCTAGAAGCTAGCCTACGGTATGATTATATGTTGTGATTGTTGTCCTACGGACTAAAACCCTTCGGTTTATATAGACACCAGAGAGGGTTAGGGTTACACAAGGTCGGTTACAAAGGAGGAGATATCCATACACGTATTGCCTAGCTTGCCTTCCACGCCAAGTAGAGTCCCAACCGGACACGAGACGAAGTCTTCAATCTTGTATCTTCATAGTCTAACAGTCCGGCCAATGGAGATAGTCCGACTGTCCGGAGACCCCCTAATCCAGGACTCCCTCAGTAGCCCCTGAACAAGGCTTCAGTGACGATAAGTCCGGCGCGCAGTTGTCTTCGGTATTGCAAGGCGGGTTCCTTCTCCGAATACATCACAGAAGAATTTGAATACGAGGATAGTGTCCGATCCTGCAAAATAAGTTCCACATTTCACCATAGAGAGAATAATGTTTTTGCAGATCTAATCCGCTAGCTTGTTTTGGCAACATGACGTTACGTCATGGCCCGGTGATTATTCAAACCGTTTCTTTTAACCAGCCCCGCACATAACGCGAGGCAGTTTTTCGACACGTCTTGCCAAAGCAGAGATCGTGTCCCCTTATTACGGGATTCTCATCAATACGGGTGTGGGTAACCCAACCGCGCCATCAATCGCGGTGCTTGGGGGATAAGCGAGTTTTACCAGGCAAGTGGGGACGTTTAATTTTGTCCACCCATATAAAGGGATAAGGATTCACCTTTCTATCCATGCCTTCTTCCTCCTCTGCTCAGCCGCTCCCGCACACTCGAGCTCTAGCGCCCAAGTCCTCACTTCCATCTCAACCTTCTCCAACCATGTCCGGAGCGGGAGGCAAGTGGATGGTCTCCTCCGTCACGGAGGGAGATGTCAAGGAACTGAGGAGAGCCGGATACCTGCCCGACGACATCGCGCACCGGCTCCCAGATGAGGGACAGCTCATCCCCACCCCCGAGCCCCATGAGAGGGTGCTATTCCTCACCCATTTCCTCCATGGACTGGGATTCCCTCTCCATCCCTTTTTCCGGGGGCTCATGTTCTATTACGGCCTGGATTTCCATGATATGGCGCCGAACTTCATCCTCAACATCTCGGCATTTATCGTCGTGTGCGAGGCCTTCCTCCGCATCAAGCCCCACTTCGGCTTATGGATGAAGACCTTCAATGTCAAGCCGAAGGTAGTGAGCGGCTTCGGGGGAAGAGTGCGCCGTAGAGTCATCGGACGGTGAGTCCGACGACGCCTGGCGTCGGGAACTCTTTCGAGCTCCCTTGGCCTTCTTGGTCTTCTCCGGCACCTTATAAGGGGCCGGAGCTAGCATCTTTGTCAGAAGAGCGTCTGCAGGGCCTTCGGGCAAGGGAGCCGGGCAGTCGATCTGTCTGGCCATCTTCTGCCAGTCCTATCAAAATTACGGGAGTTTAGATCCCGCATAGAGTCAATCTATATAGAAAACAAGTATCCTGTAAAAGATAAAACAACTTAGCGCACTGGCGTGGCGCTTTGCGCTGAATCCGCGATCCTCAGTAATGGGGGGATGGACCTCGACGCTCTTGAACAGCACCCTCCAGGCATCTTCATGAGTCGTATCGAAGAGCCTGTTCAGAGTTCGGTGCTGCGCCGGATTGAAATCCCACAAGGTAAACTCCCGTTGTTGGCATGGGAGTATCCGACGGACCAGCATAACCTGGACTATGTTGACGAGCTTGAGCTTCTTGTCCACCATGTTTTGAATACATGACTGGAGTCCGGTCAGCTCTTTTGAATTACCACAGGACAGGCCCTTCTCTTTCTAGGAGGTGAGCCGCATGGGGATGCCAGATCGGAACTCGGGGGGCCGCTACCCATGCAGGGTCGCGCGGCTTGGTGATATAGAACCACCCCGATTGCCACCCCTTTATGGTATCCACGAAGGTGCCATCAAGGAGGAGCACCGCACTATCATGAGTGCGGTGATCCAGAAGGTTCAATCCGCCAAGAGCGGATTGACTGAAGTCGGTACTAGCCTTCTAACAGGCTTTGAGGTAAGTGTTTTAAAATGTAGTAGAAGTATTACCGCATAGACAGTAGCCCCTGATGCTTTGTTCGGTGTTCACAAAGAAAAGCCGAACAGAGGATCAAATAATATCGCAGGATTCTAATACAAGTATGTCAATATGCATATGCAGGCTTCGCTGCTGGCGTCCGTCGCACTAACTGCGGAGGTAGCCGTACTGAAGGAGGCCCTCGAGGGGCCCCAGAAAGAGCTCGGCCTAGCTAAGAGGCAGCTCGAGGAGAACAAGTGTAAGTAATACCCCGTCTGTAGATGAGAAAAAGGACGTGATTGCTAAATGACAGGATCATTGTATGTTTGCCAGGGGCCACGACCGAGGTGGCGACCCTGAAGCAAGCGCTGTCCCAGGCCTAAGAAAAGGCAGCCCAGGAGCGCACCGAGCGAGAGAGGCACGAGGCTCGGGTGGGCGAGGTGCAGCAATAGCTCCAGGCTCTCGTGACGAAGCATGAGGCATTGGAGCTTGACTTGAAGACGCGAGAGTCTGAGCTTGCCGCGGCCCGTGAGAGCGCGAAGAGTGCCAAGGCCGAGGCCCAGAAGGCCCTTCAGGAGATCGATGCGATAAAGAAGATAGCAGCGGGTAAGGCTTTCTATATGCAAAGCAAGCATGTAAAAGTGATTTATCGATTACTTACCCGGATCCTGAGCTCTTCAGGAGCATTCGCAGATTTGCCCTGCAGTGTGTCCGATGCCGCACAATTTTACCAGGCCGGGGACGGTAGCTCGACGAAGAAGCTGTTCTGGTCTCAGTATGCTGAGGCCGAACATCCGGTGCCGATGAGCAACCAGCTGAAGCAGATGGCCGAGCTACATAAGGCGGCCGATCAGGCCATGAAGGGCTTCATAGTCCGGTTGTGGCCTAGCGATGCCCTTCCGAACAGCTTCTTTGGCCTGGTGAGGCAGCTTGTGGATGCCTACCCACGGCTGGAGGTCGTTAAGCGATCCGTCTGCATTGAAGGTGCACGCCGGGCCTTCGCCCGTGTGAAAATGCAGTGGGTCAAGCTAGACGCCGTGAAGCTGATCAAGGAGGGGCCGCCAGAGGGCAAGGAGCACCGCCACCCCGAGATGTACTACGAGGGTGTTCTGTCGGGCGCCCATCTTATCGCGGATGAGTGTTCACAAAATGTAATATTTGAATGAGACTTGCTCGTTTTGTCCTGTATGTATGAAAACTTGTATCGTATTCGCTATGCAATGCTTGTGTGAATTTAAAATATTACCTTCTGTTTGGTTGTTTATCCAATCTGAGAGATGGCTAGTCCTCGGCTTCTGCCCCCATGCCACGAGTGCCGGGGTGTTCGGGATAAACCTGACCACTCTTGTTCCCATGTTTGGGTCCTTCGAGGTAGGTGCTCAGCACAACGAACAAGGCAACCGGACTAATAATGCTTTATCACTCTCACTTAGCCATAGAATTCTATAATTTTAAATTTTGGCGAAACCCCTAGTATTCGGAAGGCCGAATTCGGGGCGCGATACACGCCTGTAAGCCGGACGGAGCTGGCCCCTCGCCCTAAGCGGCATAAGTCTTTAGGGACTCGAAAAACCTCGCCGAACAGCGACCAGTCTCTCGCCTTATCATGATAGTCAGTTTTAGCTTTCTCTACTGAGGTGCTTGGCCTGGCAGAACCGGGGCACAATCGTAGTAGTTCTCCTAGCGCTACCTTAGCCGATAGAGTGGAACGTAAGGTACCAAAACATAGGAGCCGGGCAAACCCAACATTTGACCAAAGACATGATTCGGAGCTGATGCATATAATGCTATAAGTTTGGGGTGCCGCACTTGTGAAAGTGTTCGGACTTTTCTCACCATATTGTGGGTACGTAAGCCCCTGGTGCATTGGCCGTACCAGAGTGTACGGTTGCTAAGCGTCAATAGTCAACACATAGATATGTATATATATATAACAAAAATGCGATAATAGTCGTAATGTCATGTATTGTATATTAAAAAATTGCATTAAAGCAAGGTGATACAGATAGTGCAATAAGCAAAAGAGTAGGACTATGTCCCTTCCAAGGGCGAGCTGAGGAATTATATGAAAACTGTAATCCACCTGGGAATTCCGTAGTTGTCGGCCTCCTTGCTTGCTATATCATGTGTTCGGCAATAGAGCTGCCGGACAGTGTTTCCAGAGATTGAAGTCCTGAAAGAAAAAGGAAAATAACCAAACGGGAAGCCCCTGGTGCGGTTTAGGCCGCGTTTTGGGGCATGCCGTAGTTTTGCCCCCCCCTCCCCACCTGTGCCCATGGTATTTTTAATGCGTAATTATGTACGCGCGGCACGAACAACGCCGTTGGGCTGGGATTGGGGTGGCCGCCGTATTGCTACGCGAGCTCAGATTGGGCCAGGCGGTCTGTTTGCCGATTGCCCCAAGCGCGCTTGAAGCTTTCCGGGCTTTGAAATGCCGAACTGGTAGATTGCCTTGAGAGGCTGCTTTGCGCTTCTGCTGCGAGGGCCGCGGTGTGCTCCTCTGTTCGGAGAGAGCGTGCTGTGTTTCCATTGACTGTAATAACTACGTGAGGTCCTGGCATCTTGAGCTTGAGGTATGCATAATGTGGTACCGCATTGAATCTAGTGAATGCGGTTCGTCCGAGCAGCGCGTGATAACCACTGCGAAACGGGACTATATCGAAGATTAACTCTTCGCTTCGGAAGTTATCCGGGGATCCGAAGACCACTTCCAGTGTAATTGAGCCTGTGAAGTGGGCCTCTACGCCTAGAATGACGCCCTTAAAGGTCGTCTTTGGGGGTTTGATCCTTGAGGGGTCTATACCCATTTTGCGCACTGTGTCCTGATAAAGCAGGTTCAGGCTGCTGCCGCCGTCCATAAGGACTCGAGTGAGGTGAAATCTGTCAATGATTGGGTCTAGGACCAGTGCGGCGAATCCGCCATGACGGATACTAGTGGGGTGGTCCCTGCGATCGAAGGTGATCGGACAGGAGGACCAAGGGTTGAACTTTGGGGCGACTGGCTCCAACGCATATACGTCCCTGGGAGCACGCTTCCGCTCCCTCTTGGGGATGTGGGTTGCGTATATCATGTTCACCGTCCGCACTTGCGGGGGAAACCTCTTCTGTCCTCCAGTGTGCGGTTGCCGGGGTTCTTCCTCGTCATCGCTATGTGGCCCCTTGTCCTTGTTTTCGGCAATTAACTTGCTGGCCTGCTTGAACACCCAACAATCCCTGTTGGTGTGATTGGCTGGCTTGTCTGGGGTGCCGTGTATTTGACACGAGCGATCGAGTATACGGTCCAAGCTGGACGGACCCGGCGTACTTTGTTTGAATGGCATTTTCCGTGACCGGGTTTAGAGCCTTTGAATCCGGCATTGACTGCCGTATCCTCAGTACTTTCGCCGTTAATGTGGCGCTTATGCTTGTTGCGACGTGACCTGCTATTGTCGTCCTTGGCATCTGACGTACCATGGTTCTTTGATATGTTATTACTGCGAGCCAACCAGTTGTCTTCTCCCGCACAAAAGCGGGTCATGAGCGTCGTGAGGGCTGCCATAGATTTCGGCTTTTCCTGAGCAAGGTGCCGGGCTAGCCACTCGTCTCGGATGTTGTGCTTGAAAGCCGCCAAGACCTCCGCATTCGGACAGTCGACGATTTTATTTTTCTTTGTAAGGAACCGAGTCCAGAATTGCCTGGCCGACTCTTCTGGCTGCTGAATTATGTTGCTCAAGTCATCGGCGTGTGGTGGTCGCACATAAGTGCCCTGAAAGTTGTCGAGGAATGCGGCTTCTAGATCTTCCCTACAGCTAATGGAGTCCGCTGGCAAGCTATTCAGCCAATGTCGCGCTGGTCCTTCGAGTTTTAGTGGGAGGTACCTGATGGCATGTAAGTCATCACCGCGGGCCATGTGGATGTGGAGGAGGAAGTCCTCAATCCATACCGTGGGGTTTGTACTGCTGTCGTATGATTCAGTGTTTACAGGTTTGAAACCTTCTGGGAATTGATGTTCCATTACTTCGTCTGTGAATCATAAGGGGTGTGCGGCGCCTCTGTATTGGGCTATATCGCGACGCAGCTCGAATGGGTCATGTCCGCTGTGTTCAGCCCGGACGGATTTTCTTTTACTGTATCCGGCGTGACGTTTATCGTCTCGTAGAGAGGTGCGCCCTCGTGATCCGTAGATCGATCTTGCATGCTTTGCTTTGTCCTCCAATATGTCTCGTAGGTCTGGCGTATCTCCCCATGCCTTTTTATTTGAATGGCGTTGGGGTGGAGGCTGAGGTTTTGGCTGGAATGCCTCTCTATCACAGCCACGAGGTGGCCGATCAGCCGTATCATACGCTTCTTCCTCCAGTCGGGGTAGTAACCTGTGCCTCGAGTAACTCTTGGAGGGACGCTCGAGTTTATATTCCTCGGCCGCGAGGACTTCAGTCCATTTGTCAGCTAGCAGATCTTGATCAACTTGAACATGCTGCTGCTTTTTCTTCAGTCTATTTGCCGTGGCCATGAGCCTGCGCTTGAAGCGCTCTTGTTCGACGGGATCCTCTGGTACGGCGAATTCATCGTCGCCGAGGCTTGCCTCATCTTCGGAGGGGGGCATGTAATTGTCATCCTCCTCCTCTCCGCCAGCCGCTCTCTCAGGAGAGCTGGCTCCTTCATCCTCCTGCTCTAAATCTTGCTGGAGGGGATTGTTGTTGTCTTCGGCGCTATCCGGAGTGTTCTTATCTCCTGTGCCGGTATCACCACTTTTGCTTTGGCGGGACTTAGAGCGGCGCTGCTGACGTCGGCGCTTGGGTTGCTTCTTGGAGGGGTCATCCTCCGTTATCTCGTCGCCATTGCCTTCATTGGGTGTACCCACCATGTATATGTCATACGGCGAGGTGGCTGTCCAGTGCCCTGTAGGTGCTGGTTCATGTTCATCTCCTACATCGTCGTCCATACCGTCGATGTCTTCGGAGTCGAAGTCGAGCATGTCGGTTAAATCATCGACAGTGGCTACAAAGTGGGTGGTGGGTGGGCGTCGAATTTCTTCGTCGTCCGCATACCAATCTTGTTGGCCATAATCCGGCCAGGGCTCTCCTGACAAAGAGAGAGACCTTAGTGAATTCAGAATGTCGCCCACTCGGATTCGATTGGTAGGGGCACCGATGGTTCGGGGTCCGGAAGAGAGTCCGGCACCTTGGAGTCACGGGCTGTGCAGAGGATTATGCTGGTATTCGGCTCGATCGCCGTTGAGACTACAACCCCTGAGGTGGTGTCTAACCACCCGTCCTCGATTGGTGCAGTTGGCTTCGAACTAAGGGTCGGAGCTGATGCAGGCGCGGACTCTGGAGTACCGTCCGGTGGCAGAGCTAGGTCATACCTATCGCAACCGTGCGGCGCTCCCGGCTGTGGCTCGAATCTGTCGAAGATCAAGTCCCCACGGATATTGGCCGTGTAATTCAAACTTCCAAATCTGACCTGATGGCCAGGGACGTAGCTTTCAATCTGCTCCAGATGGCCAAGCGAATTAGCCCGCAGTGCAAAGCCGCCGAATACGAAGATCTGTCCGGGGAGAAAAGTCTCACCCTGGACTGCATCGCTGTCGATGATAGTAGGAGCCATCAAGCCTAACGGCGACGACACAGAGGAACTCTCAATGAAAGCACCAATGTCGGTGTCAAAACCAGTGGATCTCGGGTAGGGGGTCCCGAACTGTGCGTCTAGGCCGGATGGTAACAGGACGCAAGGGACATGAAGTTTTACCCAGGTTCGGGTCCTCTTGATGGAGGTAAAACCCTACGTCCTGCCTGATTAATATTGATGATATGGGTGTTACAAGAGTAGATCTACCATGAGATCAGAGAGGCTAAACCCTAGAAGCTAGCCTATGGTCTGATTGTATGTTGTGATTGTTGTCCTACGGACTAAAACCCTTCAGTTTATATAGACACCGAAGAGGGTTAGGGTTACACAAGGTCGGTTACAAAGGAGGAGATATCCATATACGTATTGCCTAGCTTGCCTTCCACGCCAAGTAGAGTCCCATCCGGACACGAGACGAAGTCTTCAATCTTGTATCTTCATAGTCTAACAGTCCGGCCAATGGAGATAGTCCGGCTGTCTGGAGACCCCCTAATCTAGGACTCCCTCAGTAGCCCCTGAATCAGGCTTCAATGACAATGAGTCCGGCGCGCAGTTGTCTTCGGCATTGCAAGGCGGGTTCCTTCTCCGAATACATCACAAAAGAATTTGAATACGAGGATGAACCGCAGGCCCTTGATTTCGTATCCAACAGCTACAAAATCGACTGACCAGAGATGAAAAAGCCAGTTGACCGACGTGTAGCCTAACCTTGCTAGTGCGTTCAGTTTCGACAGCAAAATTCAGTTTCGACAACAAAATTCAGTTTCGACAGTTAAGTTCAGAGATGAGCGGCTGATGTATTTTACATATAGCACTTTGTGGTTATGTATTTTACGTCATGTATTGGATAGTCTATTAGAATTCCACTCAGGTTAACATTGTTCGTTGTCTCTCTTGTCCTGCTTCAGCCTCGGCGTCGTACAACTCACTGGAGCTGCTCCAACGACGAAACCCTCCATCACAGCGGAGCAGTACCTCGGGCTCCATCTCCAGACGCCTAAGATCTTCTTCCCCTCCTCTGACAGCAAAGTCAGCCGGAGCATCCTCACCGGCCAACCCAATCACGCTGAGATCGACATGGCTTCGCTAAAGAGGTTGTACACTTGTTGCATCTCCTTTTTACTCTACATGTTATATATATTGTCCACTGAGCACACGGATTTGTTCCTTTAGTGTCTCCTTGAAAGAAAAAACATAGGAATTTTAATTTTCACTTGTCCTCCATTTCAAATTCCTATTCATGAAGCACAAGACTAAGAGATAGTAGCATAATAGCATTATAATCATACATTTTCTTGTGGTTTGACTTAATCTCACCATGCTTCTTTGCATCCTGTGATCTTCCAATTGTTGTGAATCAAACACCCAGATTGGCAGAAATCCTGTGTTTTTAAATTCTCTGTTTTGCACGTGCATTCCTATCCTATTCCTGTCTATTTCCTATCCCTGCATTGTTGGAATCCTCCAATTCAAATGAGCCCTTATAGAATTGCTTCTCTTATAGATAGTTGTCAAAGAAAACCTTGCGTGGTTTGTCCCGCTCCTGCTGCGCCGGCGTCCACCCCAGCTCAGCTGCTCCAACGATAGAAGGGTCCAGCACAGCGGGGATCCGGCCTCCAGACTGTCTTTCGCCGCCTGTCGGTGTCAAAACCGGCGGATCTCGGGTAGGGGGTCCTGAACTGTGTGTCTAGGTCGGATGGTAACAGGAGGCAAGGGACACGAAGTTTTACTCAGGTTCGGGCCCTCTTGATGGAGGTAAAACCCTATGTCCTGCTTGATTAATATTGATGACATGGGTGTTACAAGAGTAGATCTACCACGAGATCAGAGAGGCTAAACCCTAGAAGCTAGCCTATGGTATGATTGTATGTTGTGATTGTTGTCCTATGGACTAAAACCCTTCGGTTTATATAGACACCGGAGAGGGTTAGGGTTACACATGGTCGGTTACAAAGGAGGAGATATCCATATACGTATTGCCTAGCTTGCCTTCCACGCCAAGTAGAGTCCCATCCGGACACGAGACGAAGTCTTCAATCTTGTATCTACATAGTCTAACAGTCCGGCTGTCCGGAGACACCCTAATCCAAGACTCCCGCAGCGGCCGCTGCCTCCGCCACCTGCATGCGGTACCGCCAGCCCTTGAGGCGGCCCTTGCGGGCGGAGCGGTACGAGTCGAGCAGCGCCTCCTGCTCCGCCCGCTTCGCGGCGATCTGCTCCTCCACCTATAGGTGCTCCTGGAGGAGATGGTGGTTGTAGGCGGCGTCGGCTTGTGCCTCTCGGAACTGCTCCTCGCGCATCTGCCTCACCCTGTCCATATATTGGGCACGGGCCTCGCCGATGGTCATGGTGCAATGCACCGGCGAGGATGGCACGGACGAGGGGGTTGGCGCCGGATCATCGACTACCATGTTCTCCATTGGGACGTCGTCGTCCTCCGGCTGCCTACCGGCCAGCCGGTCGGCAGCAATGGCTGCCATCTCCTTGTGGTCCGTCGTTCGCCCGTCCCGAAGAGCGCTGGAGTGCGAGGAAGCCATGGTGGGCAGTAGTGGTGTGGACATGAGAAAGGGAACGGATGCGGATGACTGCGGTATGGCCAGCGCAGCAGTTTATATAGCAATGGTGGGCGGGCGGAGGGACTGACGTGTGGCGCCGGAGTAGCCGCCTCAGCAACCACGTATCATTAATGTGGGGGGTAGATGGACGGACGGACGACACTTGTGTCGTTTGAAGGCGGAGCAATCGCCTGCATCGGGAAGCGGGGCGGGCGGCACTGACTGTTTCGGGCGGAAAGCGCGCGCGGGCGAGGAGATGACTTTACTTAGAGAGGATGACAATGGGGACCCACCAGGTCCATAGCCTCGAGTACGCAAGTGCCTCCTTATTATATATATATATAACTATAATTTATTTTGCTTCCTCCTGGTTTCCTGACATCACGGTCCCACACCATTGTCAACCTATGTAGTACTCCCTCCTTTCCGGTTTATAGGGCTTATCTCAAAATTTTAGTTTTTCCATTTTATAAGGCTCAATTTGGTTGTTCCCCATCACATGTTCAGACTTCAAGGTGCATTAAATCATTGCATGCAAGTATTAAGAGAAAACTGACTAATGCATGCACTTTATGCATGCATGCATTGCAATTAATGCATTCATAAACATAATTTTTTAGAAAAACAAGAGCATTAATTGGGTGCTTTTGCAAACTACAAAAAATATTCCACCACTCATCATCTACCTTGGTTGGTGAGATTTTTGAATTGAGCCTTATAAACCGGAAAGGAGGGAGTAGTCAATAAACGAGAGAATTGCACAAGAAGCGGCCGACAGCTGGGACCAAGCAGCTCGAGCAGTATTTGTGTTTTTGAGGTGTGAGCACTGCAGAGTTTTTCAATGTTTAGCCTAGATATTAATTTTTCTCCTCTGAACAACAACGAAAGCATCACTGCAGGTATTAACTGGGTGGGCTGTGACCCGTCTAGCCCAGCCCAGATATCCAGCCGAGATATTAATTTTTTTCAAGCTGAAAATGGCTAGCCCAGTGATACGTCTCCAACGTATCTATAATTTTTGATTACTCCATGCTATATTATCTACTGTTTTGGACTATATTGGGCTTTATTTTCCACTTTTATATTATTTTTGGGACTAACCTATTAACCGGAGGCCCAACCTAGAATTGTTGTTTTTGCCTATTTCAGTGTTTTGGATAAACAGAATATCAAACGGAGTCCAAACGGAATAAAATCTTCGGAAACGTGATTTTCTCACCGAACATGGTCCAAGAGACTTGGACCTACTGCAAGGGATCAAAGAGGTGGTCACGAGGGTGGGGGCGCCCCTCCTAGGGTGTGCCCCCTGCCTCGTGGGCCCCTCGATGCTCCGCCGACGTACTCCTTCCTCCTATATATACACACATACCCCAAACGATCAGAACAGGAGCCAAAAACCTAATTCCACCGCCGCAACTTTCTGTATCCACAAGATCCCATCTTGGGGCCTATTCCGGAGCTCCGCCGGAAGAGGGCCGTCATCACGCAGGGCTTCTACATCATCCTAGCCCCTCCGATGAAGTGTGAGTAGTTTACCTCAGACCTTCAGGTCCATAGTTAGTAGCTAGATGGCTTCTTCTCTCTCTTTGAATCTCAATAAAAAGTTCTCCCCCTCTCTTGTGGAGATCTATTCGATGTAATCTTCTTTTTGTGGTGTGTTTGTTGAGACCGATGAATTGTGGGTTTATGATGAAGTCTATCTATGAATAATATTTGAATCTTCTCTGAATTCTTTTATGCATGATTGGTTATCTTTGCAAGTCTCTTCGAATTATTCGTTTGGTTTGGCCAACTAGATTGGTAGTTCTTGCCATGGGAGAAGTGCTTAGCTTTGGGTTCGATCTTGCGGTGTCCTTACCCAGTGACAGAAGGGGCAGCAAGGCACGTATTTGTATCGTTGCCATCGAGGATAACAAGATGGGGTTTATTTCATATTGCATGAATTTATCTCTCTACATCATGTCATCTTGCTTAAGGCGTTACTCTATTTTTAACTTAATACTATAGATGCATGCTGGATAGCGGTCGATGAGTGGAGTAATAGTAGTAGATGCAGAATCATTTTGATCTACTTGTCACGGACGTGATGCCTATATACATGATCATGCCTAGATATTCTCATAATTATGCTCAATTCTATCAATTGCTCAACAGTAATTTGTTCACCCACCGTAGAATACTTATGCTCTTGAGAGAAACCACTAGTGAAACCTATGGCCCCGGGTCTATTCTCATCATATCAATCTCCATCACTTTTATATTGTTTTGCTATTTAATTTTCTTTTACTTTTTTACTTTGCATCTTTATATCAAAAATACCAAAAATATTATATCTATCCGATCTCAGTCTCGTAAGTGACCATGAAGGGCTTGACAACCCCTAATCGCGTTGGTTGCGAGTAGCTATCGCTTTGTGCAGGTACGAGGGACTTGAGCGTGGGCTCCTACTGGATTGATACCTTGGTTCTCAAAAACTGAGGGAAATACTTATGCTACTCTGCTGCATCATCCCTTCCTCTTCGGGGAAAACCAACGCAAGCTCAAGATGTAGCAAGAAGGATTTCTGGCGCCGTTGTCGGGGAGTCTACGCAAAAAGTCAATATACCAAGTACCCATCACAATCCCTATCTCTCACATTACATTATTTGCCATTTGCCTCTTGTTTTCCTCTCCCCCCAATTCACCCTTGCCGTTTTATTCGCCCTCTCTCTCTCTCCTCCCTCTCTGTTTGCCTCTTTTGTCCACTTGCTTTTTGTTTGCTCGTGTGTTAGATTGCTTGTTTGTCGCGATGGCTCAACCAGGATTTGGTGATCTTCACCTTAAAAGGTTGTAGGAAACCGAAAACAACGTTAGGAAGTTTATGGTTTTGCAATTTGAGCATAATAATTTCTTTAGAAATGAGCTTAAGGAACAAAAAAGTTTTATGAGTTATATGAATAAAGAGCTTGATGATATGTCTAAAGAATTTGAGGGTATAAGATCCCAGATTGCTCGTCTAGAGAAGATGACTGTTGAAATTTCGGATATGCAAGCCACCTTAGTCAATAAGATGGCCGCTAAACCGAATACCTATGAAAATCAAGATGAAGATCTAAAAGTTATTGATGTGTCTCCAATTAAATCTTTATTTTGCAATATGAATCTTGATGAAACTGAATATGATTTTCCTTTAGCTAGAAGGTGTTCTAAAAATTCGGAGTGTTTAGATCTTACCGATGAAATTGATGAAAGTGGGATTGAAAGAAATAAAAATCTAGATGTTGCTAAACCCACTATATTGGATTTAAAGGAATTTAATTATGAAAATTGCTCTTTGATTGATTGTATTTCCTTGTTGCAATCCGTGCTAAATTCTCCACATGCTTATAGTCGAAATAAAGCCTTCACCGAACATATTGTTGATGCCTTGATGCAATCTTATGAAGAAAGACTTGAGTTGAAAGTTTCTATCCCTAGAAAACTCTATGATGAGTGGGAACCAACTATTAAAATTAAAATTAAAGATCATGAGTTTTATGCTTTGTGTGATTTGGGTGCTAGTGTCTCTACTATTCCCAAGACTTTGTGTGATTTACTAGATTTTCGCAATTTTGATGATTGCTTTCTAAACTTGCATCTTGCGGATTCCACTATTAAGAAACCTATGGGAAGAATTAATTATGTTCTTATTTTTTCAAATAGGAATTATGTGCCCGTAGATTTCATTGTTCTTGATATAGATTGCAATCCTTCTTGCCCTATTATTCTTGGTAGACCTTTCCTTAGAACGGTTGGTGCGATTATTGATATGAAGGAAGGGAATATTAGATTTCAATTTCCATTAAAAGTGGCATGGAACACTTTCCAAGAAAGAAAATAAAATTACCATATGAAACTATCATGAGAGCCAATTATGGATGCCTACCAAAGATGGCAATACCTAGATCTATTCTTGCTCGTTATGCCTAGCTAGGGGCGTTAAACGATAGCGCTTGTTGGGAGGCAACCCAATTTTATTTTTATTCCTTGCTTTTTGCTCCTGTATAGTAATAAATAAATTATTTATCCTCTGTTTTGGTTGTGTTTTTTGTGTTTAATTAGTGTTTGTGCCAAGTAGAACCGTTGGGAAGACTTGGGGAAAGTCTTGTTGAACTTGCTGTAAAAAACAGAAACTTTAGCGCTCATGAGAACTGCTGTCATTTTTATTTGGAGAGTGATATTTAGTTAATTATTTTTGAAGATGATTAATAGATAAATTCCTCACGTCCAGCAATTTATTTTAGAATTTTTGGGGTTGCATATCTTGCGCTAGCTACATATTACTACAGACTGTTTTGTTTTTGACAGATTCTGTTTTTCGTGTGTTGTTTGCTTATTTTGATGAATCTATGGCTAGTAAAATAGTTTATAATGCATAGAGAAGTTGAAATAATGTAGGTTTAACACCAATATAAATAAATAATGAGTTCATTACAGTACCTTGAAGTGGTCTTTTGTTTTCTTTCGCTAACGGAGCTCACGAGTTTTCTATTTTGAGTTTTGTGTTGTGAAGTTTTCAAGTTTTGGGTGAATTCTTTTGATGGATCATGGAACAAGGAGTGGCAAGAGCCTAAGCTTGGGGATGCCCATGGCACCCCCTATATAATCCAAGGACACCAAAAAGTCAAAGCTTGGGGATGCCCCGGAAGGCATCCCCTCTTTCGTCCACTTCCATCGGTAATTTACTTGGAGCTATATTTTTATTCACCAACATGACATGTGTTTTGCTTGGAGCGTCTTGTATTATTTGTGTCTTTGTTTGTTAGTATGCCACAATCATAATTGCTGTACACACATTTTTAGAGAGCCATACACGAATTAAAATTTGATAGAATACTCTATGTGCTTCACTTATATCTTTTGAGCTAGATAATTTTGCTCTATGTGCTTCACTTAGATCTTTTAGAGCAGGGTGGTGGATTTGTTTTAAAGAAACTATTGATATCTCATGCTTCACTTAAATTAATTTGAGAGTCTCTTAATAGCATGATAATTTTCCTAATAATAATATGCTTGGTATTCAAGATTTGTGAAACTTTCTTTTGAGTGTGTTGAATACTAAGAAAAGATTGAAGCATGATAATTGTTTTGAGATATGGAGGTGATAATATTAAAGTCATGCTAGTTGAGTAGTTGTGAATTTATAGAATACTTGTGTTAAAGTTTGTGATTCCCGTAGCATGCACGTATGGTGAACCGTTATGTGATGAAGTCAGAGCATGATTTATTTATTGATTTTCTTCCTTATGAGTGGCGGTCGGGGACGAGCGATGGTCTTTTCCTACCAATCTATCCCCCTAGGAGCATGCGTGTAATACTTTTCTTTGATAACTTCTAAATTTTTGTAATAAGTATATGAGTTCTTTATGACTAATGTTGAGTCCATGGATTATACGCACTCTCACCCTTCCACCTTTGCTAGCCACTTTCATACCGCGCAACTTTCGCCGGTATCATACACCTACCATATACCTTCCTCAAGACAGCCACCATACCTACCTATTATGGCATTTCCATAGCCATTCCGAGATATATTGCCATGCAACTTTCCACCATCTAGTTCATCATGACACAACCGTCATTGTCATATTGCTTAGCATGATCATGTAGTTGACATAGTATTTTTGGCAAAGCCACCGTTCATAATTCTTTCATACTTGTCACTCGTGATTCATTGCATATCCCGGTACACCGCCGGAGGCATTCATATAGAGTCATATTTTGTTTTAGTATCGAGTTGTAATCATTGAGTGGTAAATAAATAGAAGTGTGATGATTATCATTCAATAGAGCATTGTCCCAAAAAAAGAGAAAGGCCAAATAAAAAAAAGAAGGCCCAAAAAAAGGGGCAATGCTACTATCCTTTTTTTCCACACTTGTGCTTCAAAGTAGCACCATGATATAGCAAGTCTCATATATTGTGCTTCAAAGTACCACCATGTTCTTCATATAAAGAGTCTCATATGTTGTCACTTTCATATACTAGTGGGAATTTTACGTTATAGAACTTGGCTTGTATATTCCAATGATGGGCTTCCTCAAATTGCCATAGGTTTCGTGAGCAAGCAAGTTGGATGCACACCCACTAGTTTCTTTTGTTGAGCTTTCATACATTTATAGCTCTAGTGCATCTGTTGCATGGAAATTCCTACTCACTCACATTGATATCTATTGATGGGCATCTCCATAGCCTATTGATACGCCTAGTCGATGTGAGACTATCTTCTCCTTTTTGTCTTCTCCACAACCACCCTTCTATGCCACCTATAGTGCTATATCCATGGCTCACACTCATGTATTGCATGATGATTGAAAAAGTTTTGAAAAAGTTAGAGTATGAAACAATTACTTGGCTTGTCATCGGGGTTGTGCATGATTTAAATACTTTGTGTGGGGAAGATGGAGCATAGCCAGACTATATGATTTTGTAGGGATAACTTTATTTGGCCATGTTATTTTGAGAAGACATAATTGCTTTGTTAGTATGCTTGAAGTATTATTATTTTCTATGTCAATATACACTTTGTCTTGAATCTTTCTAATCTGAATATTCATACCACAATTAAGACTATTTGCATTGAAATTATGCCAAGTAGCACTCCGCATCAAAAATTCTCTTTTTATCATTTACCTACTCAAGGACGAGCAGGAATTAAGCTTCGGGATGCCTGATACGTCTCCAATGTATCTATAATTTTTTATTGCTCCATGCTATATTATCTACTGTTTTGGACTATATTGGGCTTTATTTTCCACTTTTATATTATTTTTGGGACTAATCTATTAACCGGAGGCCCAACCCAGAATTGATGTTTTTGCCTATTTCAATGTTTCGGAAAAACAGAATATCAATGGAGTCCAAAGGGAATAAAATCTTCAGAAACGTGATTTTCTCACCGAACGTGATCCAGGAGACTTGGACCCTACTGCAAGGGATCAAAGAGGTGGTCACGAGGGTGGGGGCGCCCCCTAGGGAGCGCCCCCCTGCCTCGTGGGGCCCTCGGTGCTCCGCCGACGTACTCCTTCCTCCTATATATACACACGTACCCCCAAACGATCAGAACAGGAGCCAAAAACATAATTCCACCACCGCAACTTTCTGTATCCACGAGATCCCATCTTGGGGCCTGTTCCGGAGCTCCGCCGGAAGAGGGCCATCATCACGGAGGGCTTCTACATCATCCTAGCCCCTCCAATGAAGTGTGAGTAGTTTACCTCAGACCTTCGGGTCCATAGTTAGTAGCTAGATGGCTTCTTCTCTCTCTTTGAATCTCAATACAAAGTTCTCCCCCTCTCTTGTGGAGATCTATTCGATGTAATCTCCTTTTTGCGGTGTGTTTGTTGAGACCGATGAATTGTGGGTTTATGATCAAGTCTATCTATGAATAATATTTGAATCTTCTCTGAATTCTTTTATGCATGATTGGTTATCTTTGCAAGTCTCTTCGAATTATCCGTTTGGTTTGGCCAACTAGATTGGTAGTTCTTGCCATGGGAGAAGTGCTTAGCTTTGGGTTCGATCTTGCGGTGTCCTTACCCAGTGACAGAAGGGGCAGCAAGGCACGTATTTGTATCGTTGCCATCGAGGATAACAAGATGGGGTTTATTTCATATTGCATGAATTTATCTCTCTACATCATGTCATCTTGCTTAAGGCGTTACTCTGTTTTTAACTTAATACTCTAGATGCATGCTGGATAGCGGTCGATGAGTGGAGTAATAGTAGTAGATGCAGAATCGTTTCGATCTACTTGTCATGGAGGTGATGCCTATATACATGATCATGCCTAGATATTCTAATAATTATGCTCAATTCTATCAATTGCTCAACAGTAATTTGTTCACCCACCGTAGAATACTTATGCTCTTGAGAGAAGCCACTAGTGAAACCTATGGCCCCCGGGTCTATTCTCATCATATCAATCTCCATCACTTTTATATTGTTTTTCTATTTACTTTGCTTTTACTTTTTACTTTGCATCTTTATATCAAAAATACCAAAAATATTATATCTATCATATCTCACTCTCGTAAGTGACCGTGAAGGGCTTGACAACCCCTAATCGCGTTGGTTGCGAGTAGCTATCGCTTTGTGCAGGTACGAGGGACTTGAGCGTGGGCTCCTACTGGATTGATACCTTGGTTCTCAAACACTGAGGGGAATACTGATGCTACTCTGCTGCATCATCCCTTCCTCTTCGGGAAAACCAACGCAAGCTCAAGACGTAGCACCCAGCTATACTTTTTTTTAGGAATACACAGGCAAGGTCAAGTTGTTATTCTCCGCCCAGCTGGGCTGCAAATCTTTCCTAGGAGGGATGCATTAGGCTTAACAAGAAAATGGGCTTTAAGAAATAATACATGGGATGTAATTATAAAAACTGGGCAGTAACTATAAAAAAATGCACCAAACACGTGATTACTTTATAAAATATTATTTTTGGATATTGAAAATTTTAATTTCATTAATTGTTGCGAGCGCAATGTTTCATTGGATTTTTACGTAATATAAATTTATATTGAAATTGTATTTAATCTGACTATAAATTTCGGGATAAAAATATTTCGGATCCCATCAAAATGTGGGAAATTTTATTGAATTCTGTTTTAAACGGTTGGTTGAAATGGGTTGTACTTTTAACAAACTATAAATGGGCTGTAGTAAATTCCATTAGAATTCAAAAATGGGCTAGACATTCTTACAAATCTCAAATGGGCTATAAGTTCTCTGCCACACACTTCTGGCCTTACAAAGTTGATGCGTCCCCTAAAAAAACAGAGTTGACGCGTATGCAAGGCTTTGTTAACTTATAGTCAACACACGGTTCTAGCAGCAGTGGCCGTTGGATGTCCATCCAACGGATGCCGTGCTTCTTCTTCAATCTCGGATATTCTAGCTTCACCTGCCCAAAAAATGATTCCTCCCCCTGACATCTAGGGCGCACCGTTTCGGAAGCTGACCTGTGGGCCTACTAAGTTGACGTACCAAGGGCTTTGTCAACTTAGTCAATATAAACGATTCTAGCTGCAGTGACCGTACGATGTCCATCCAACGACCGTCGTGCTTCTTCAACCTCTGGTCTTCTTGCTCCAGCCGCCCAAAGCGGCGCCGGTCATGCCGCCTGCTCCTGCCTCCCGTAGCCGGCTGTGCTGCCTCGGAGGCCTCACCACCCCCTACTACTCCTACCGCTGGCCAGGCCATCCCTCCACTCACACACGCCCCCTGTTATTCTGCGGCGATGGCAGCGCAGCCGAACTAGTGAACCCTCGTACTCCTCTCCGCGTGTGCATCCACTGATAGTGGGGACCCACCGGACGGGCCACCGTATTTCACGAAAAAATGATTCGCCCCCTGACTACTGGGACCCACGAGCTACATCTTCGCACACAAGGAAGTGCGTTCGGGAAAAAAATGATTCGCCCCCCTGACTGCTAGGACCCACCAGTTACATCTTCGCACGCAAGGAAGTGCGTCCGAAAAAAAACGATTCGCCCCCCGACTGCTTGGACCCACCAGCTACACATTCGCACGCAAGGAAGTGCGTCTGGGCAAAAAAACGATTCGCCCCCCTGACTGCTGGGACCCAGCAGCTACACCTTCGCACGCAAGGAAGTGTGTCCGGGCAAAAAAACAAAATGATTTGCCCCCCTGACTGTTGGGACCCACCAGCTACATCTTCACAGGCAAGGAAGTGCCCGACAGTCGGGACCCACCTGGTCGAAGCATACGTAGCATTATCATTCTGGTCGCGAACATGTACGTACATACTAGTCGATGTAGAGGCGCGCACGTGTCGTAGTAGAGGTGCGCACATAGCATGTACACGTACATACAGCGGCCAGGGTGCAAAAAGGAAAATACGGCCACGTATGTGTACATACGGGCAGGGTCTCGACGCCTACTCGCGCATACGTATGGCCAGGGCTCGTGTACATGGCTGGGTCAGAATGGAGAAATAGCTTCGTCGTCGTGTTCATGGGGAGGCAACGGAATGCATCATGTTCATGGGGAGGCAACAAAATGCGTCGTGTTCATGGGGAGGCAACGGAATGCGTCGTGTTCATCGGGAGGCAACGGAACGCGTGGGAGCCAACCGGCTGGGTCAGAACAGAATGCGTGATCGTGTTCATTGGGAGGGCTTGGACGGAACAGGTGATGGTAACGAGGCCTGGCGTACCGCAAAATGGAGGAAACGGACCTCCTATGTTTGGAATTGGGTCATGTTGATCGGGAGGGGTCTGGCGTACCGCAAAACAGAGGAAACGGACCTCCTACGGTCAAAACAGGGGTCCTGTTGATCGGGAGGGGTGTGGCGTACCGCAAAACGGACGAAACGGTCCTCCTACGGTCGAAACGGGGGTCCTGTTCATCGGGAGGGGTGCGGCGTACCGCAAAACGGACCTCCTACGGTCGAAATGGGGGTCCTGTTCATCGGGAGGGGTGTGGCGTACCGCAAAACGGGACTCCACGGGATATTGTTCATCTCCACCGTCGACCTCCTCCAGCCTCCACGGGCTCCTGTTCATCCAGCCTCCACCGCGCGCTACTCCACCGGCTACTGTTCAACCACCCCTCCACCGTCTACTGTTCATCCAGCCTCCACACAACGGGGTCCTGTTCAACCACCCCTCCACGGGCACCCCTCCACCGTCTACTGTTCATCCAACCCTCCACACCACGGGGTCATGTTCATCCAGAGGCAATGCCACCGCTCACTGTTCATCCAACCCCCCCCCCCCCCCCCCCCCCCGCGCAACGCTCACTGTTCATCCAATAGATCGGCTTCAGTTAGTAGCAGTAACGAAGGAACCGCTCGATCGGGTTCAGTTAACAGCCATCGATCGATCGCTCGGGTTCAATAATGCGTAGCCTGCAGTGCAATCGCTCGGGTTCAGTTAGAGCCCAACGCCTCGCTCGGGTTCAGTTAGAGCCAACGCATCGCACACACGCGCGTACGTGTACGAGGGAAACGTGCATCGCTCGGCCCCTGACCTCCCACCGTAACTGGGAACTCCCCGAAATTTTCCTCGCCTTCGCTTCTACCATGGTTTTTCCGTCATGGACGGCCCAAAGAATGTCATGCAGCTGCGTCTCCGGCCTGCCCAGGACGAAAAGCCCATTTTCTGTCATGATTTTTTGTCATAGAAGTAGGAACCCACCACATCTATGATGATACCGGGTTTTGTCACAATTATCGTCATAGAGGTGTCATATGTATGACAGAAAAAAAATTGTTCGACCCAAAATGTCATTGATGTGTCTTTTTTTGTAGTGGGAGGAGACAAGAGGAGTGGCGGCGGTAGCTAGGAGGATGCCTTGACATTAGGGTTTTGTACTCGGGTTAGACTAATATGTATAGCGAGTTGGTTAGGTTAGGGGCTATCTCGTCCCTCCGATCAAAATCGGACGGTCAGGAAAAATAGGCTAGGGAATCCAAATAAGAAAACGGTGATGTTTTGTAGATGTTTGGGGATGATCCGGACCCAACGGTGACGACTGCCCGGGTCGAGTCTGGGGAAGTTTCGGACACGCACGCGAGGGGTCGGTTGGAACTTGTGGGCTGTGCAGAAGGGCCCGAGCTGAGAGAAGAGAAGAGAGAGAGAGGCCCGACGACTGTTTCCGAAGACCGAAAACGTCCAACGATAGACCGGCTACTATTGCCGATATAGTTATCCGGTTGGGCTATCAAACGGACTCTGAATGCGATGAAACTTGGCAGGCGGTCTACTGACAACATAACAACACCGCACGCCAACTTTCATCCCATTCTAAGAACATTTTCCGGCCACTTATAAAATAATATTTCGGACATGCCATGGGCGCGTGCGAGTGTGTCTGGGTTCAAAACGGATAACGGAAGGAACGGGGAGACCGGGACGGATGCAAGTTTTGAAAACATGCAGATGCAATGCGCATGATGACATGGCAAAATGCAACACGCAAGCCAATGACAAGGCAACAACAGTGAATAACTCGAAGACTCCTGGCGCAACTGTCGCGGGGCGTTACACAAGTCCCAAGCAATAGCAGATTTCCTTGCCGAGTGGAGTGAGCAACAACAGCCGGCTCAAATTCACCCGGAACATTGGACTATGTTCTTTGATGGGTCCAAGATGTTGAATGGTTCTGGTGCTGGGGTGGTTCCGGTATCCCCGCGAGGCGACAAAGTTAGTTATGATCTCCAAATTCACTTTGATTCCTCCAACAATGAGGCTAAATATGAGGCACTTATGTACAGGTTGCGTATGGCCATTTCACTTGGCGTCCACCGCCTGATGGTTTACGGCAACTCAAATTTGGTGGTTAATCAAGTGATGAAGGAATGGGATATCAGGAGCCCAGCTATGACTGGCTATTGTAATGTAGTGAGGAAGTTGGAAAAGAAGTTCGAGGGGTTAGAGCTCCACCACATACCCCGAGTCAAGAATCAAGCAGTTGATGATCTGGCGAAGATAGGCTCCAAGCGCGAGTCTATCCCCAGCAATGTGTTTTTGGAACATCTCCACACTCCGTCAGTTCAAGAGGATCCTTTCACGGAAGAGCCCCTGCAACCAAAGAGTTCCACCGACTCGACTGAGGTTGAAATTCCAGTCGTGGTCGACCTGATCATGGAGGTTTTGGTCATCGCCCCTGATTGGACGGTGCCATATATTGCATACATACTCAGAAAAGAACTTCCAGAGGATGAGGATGAGGCCCGTCAGATCGTCCATCGATCCAACGCATTCACCGTGATAGGTGGATGACTGTACAGAGAGAGTGTGACCGGAGTTGCTCAACGATGCATTACCCCTGAGGAAGGTCGAATGATTCTGAATGATATCCACTCGGGGACCTGTGGTCAACATGCGTCCTCTCAGACAATCATGGCCAAAGCATACCGAGCAAGTTTTTACTGGCCACATGCAAATGAAATGGCAAAGGAAATAGTCGACAACTGTGAGGGCTGCCAGTTCTACTCCAACATGTCTCACAAGCCTGCTTCAGCCTTGAAGACTATTCCACTCACCTGGCCATTCGCTGTTTGGGGGTTGGATATGGTTGGACCCCTGAGGACCGGCAAAAGTGGTTTCACTCATTTGCTTGTAGCAGTCGACAAGTTCACTAAGTCGATCAAAGCCAAGCCTATCAAGAGTCTCGACTCAAGCACTGCCATCAGTTTCATCAGAGAGCTGACGTTTAGATATGGAGTCCCTCACAGTATTATCAGGGATAATGGCTCCAACTTTGATTCTGATGAGTTCAGAGCATTCTGCACCTCCCAGGGTACATGGGTCGACTACGCGTCTGTCGCCCATCCGCAGTCGAATAGACATGCAGAGAGAGCAAATGGTTTGATCCTCCAAGGGCTGAAACCCCGGTTGATGCATGACCTCAAGCATGCGGCAGCCGCTTGGGGTGGATGAGTTGCCTTCCGTCCTTTGGGCGTTGAGAACAACGCCAAATCGGTCGACTGGTCGGACTCCCTTCTTCATGGTCTATGGGGCTGAAGCCACGATGCCAAGCGACTTGCTTCACAACACGCCCCGAGTGGAACTTTTCTCAGAAGCTGAAGCGGAGCAAGCTCGGCAAGATGTTCTTGACCTTCTGGAGGAACAGAGAGATATGGCCTTGATCCGGTCGACCATTTATCAGCAAGACCTCCGTCGATTCCATGCAAGAAACGTGAGAGGTCGAGCATTTCAGGAAGGAGACATGGTGCTTCGAGTGGATCAGCAACGGCCACACAAGCTTGCTCCTGCTTGGGAAGGTCTCTTCATCATCACCAAGGTGCTCCACAATGGAGCTTATCACCTTTATAATGTTGAATACAAGAAAGACGAGTCACGCGCTTGGAACGCGGATCTGCTCTGCCCTTTTAACACTTAAGCACTCGGGTCAGCAAGTTGTAATAAGAATCGTTCATTTTGCTTACCAAAAACAAGATTTTTGTGGTGCCTTAATGATTGTTATCCTGTAAAGTTGTGTGTTCAAATCCCCCAGTGGGTGGCTTAGCCGCGAATCTGATTCGCCTAAATTTCTAAACTCCTACCGAGTGGAGAGCAATCCTCCCACTCGGGGCTTAGCTGCAGTCTCGTACTCGCCTAAGTTTAAAAAAATCCAGCCGAGTGGAGAGCAATCATCCCACTTGGGGGCTTAGCTGCAGTCCCGTTGTCGGTGTCAAAACCAGCGGATCTCGGGTAGGGGGTCCTGAACTGTGCGTCTAAGGAGGATCATAACAGGAGGCAGGGGACACGATGTTTACCCAGGTTCGGACCCTCTCGATGGAGGTAAAACCCTACGTCCTGCTTGATTGATCTTGATGATATGAGTATTACAAGAGTTGATCTACCACGAGATCGTAGAGGCTAAACCCTAGAAGCTAGCCTATGGTCTGATTGTATGTTGTCCTACGGACTAAACCCTCCAGTTTATATAGACACCGGAGGGGGCTAGGGTTACACAGAGTCAGTTACAAGGGAGGAGATCTACATATCCGTATTGCCAAGCTTGCCTTCCACGCCAAGGAAAGTCCCATCCGGACACGGGACAAAGACTTCAACCTTGTATCTTCATAGTCCAATAGTCCGGCCAAACTATATAGTCCGGCTGTCCGAAGACCCCCTAAGCCAGGACTCCCTCAGTAGCCCCTGAACTAGGCTTCAATAATGATGAGTCCGGCGCGCAGTTTTGTCTTCGGCATTGCAAGGCGGGTTCCTCCTCCGAATACTCCATAGAAGATTTTGAACACAAGGATAGTGTCCGGCTCTGCAAAAAAAAGTTCCACATACCACCCTAGAGAGAATAATATTTCCACAAATCTAATCTGCTGACACGTTTTGACAGCATGACATCATGTCATGGCCCGGTCTTTATTCGAACCATTTTTCTCAACCAGCACTTCACATATCATGAGGCGGTTTTCCTGACACGTCTTGTCAAAGTAGAGGTCGTGTCCCCCTTATTACGGGATTCTCATCAATACGGACGTGGGTAACCTAATTGTGCCCGTTGGTATGACTCCTTGATTTTAGGCAAGTCCCAAATGGCCACGAGGAGGACGCTTGATATTCATCCTCTTTATAAAGAGGCCAAGGCATGTCCTTTTTTCCCTCTCGTGCTCAATCAAATCCTTCCCCCGCCTCGAGTTCCAACACCCACGGCTCAGGTCAGGCACTTCGGACTTTCACCCATGTCCGGATCCAACCTCCAAGGTCGGTGGATGCCTTCCTCTGTCACAGAGGAGGACATCAAGAAGCTGAGAGAGGCCAGGTATCTGACCGCCGGAATCTCGCATAGGCTGCTTGCCTGAGGGCAGGTCATCCCCACTCCCAAACCCAACGAGAGTGTTGTGTTCATCTCTCACTTCCTCTAAGGGCTAGGCCTCGCTCTGGATCCCTTTGTTAGGGGGCTCATGTTCTATTATGGGATGGATTTCCATGATCTGGCCCCGTATTCCCTCCTTCACATCTCGTTGTTCATCGTCGTGTGTGAGGCCTTCCTCCACATTACCCCACACTTCGGCATGTGGCTCAAGACTTTCAATGTGAAGCCGAAGATGATCGAGGGACGACACGCAGAGTGTGGAGGTGCCGTAATAAGCAAAAGCGATGATGCTCCATGGCCAGAGGGTTCCTTCCCAGAGGTGTCCGGTTTGTGGCAGCGGGAGTGGTTTTATATCACAGCTCCTCGAAGTGCCAAGTGGGTAGCCGCCCCTGCCTTTCGCTCGGCCCCCCCACCGCAACTGACGTCATGGATCAGCAAGGGGCTGAACTGGGGGCCAGTAAATGATGTGCCAATATTGCAGAGTCACATCCGAGATCTCCTTGAGAGAGATGTCAGCCTAGTCATGGTAATGCAAGTCATGCTAGTTCGTCGAGTCCAGCCTTGCAAACGTCGACCCCTCCGTATGTGGGAATTCAACCCGGAAGGGCCACGAACTATTCAGCACTTCCTCGGCATGACGCTCGAAGAGATGTACAAATTGTCCTTTGGACCCCAAATAGAGTGTCCGGACACCACCGAGGATGCGGGTCTGAGCTGTAATCGCCCCGATACCCAAGTAAGTAATCCCATGGCTGAACATGTTGTCTTTCTATTTATCATAACATCATTATGAAAAGTCGCCCTTTGACCAGGACTGGATAACAAAGGCGAAGATGATCAGGTGTTCGGCCCCCTTCCTGAAGGCTTGGCCAATCCAGTACTAGACGGAATGCTCGAGCCGGCGCCTTATCACGCGCCCTCAAAGGAAGATAAAGGGGGGAATAAAGAGGCTGAAAGTGGGCCTCACTCACTATTCGTCCAAACCGGGGGAGTTAGCGCCTCCACGAAGGAGGATAGCCAGGGAGAAGAATCTGAAATTCCCTCTCCCCAAGGAAGGAAGAGGACCACCTCGGAAGACCCGGAAACAAAGGTTTCCAAACGGGGGAAGAAATCTCCGCCAGAGGGTCCTGCCTCGGAGGGTACTCTTGCCGCACAGTGTCCGCAAGGGGATCAGCCCTCTACCGAGTTTTAAGTAAACAAAAAGTACTTAATAGTAAAAATATCTTACATTACTTCTAAAGATAATAACCGAAGCATATATCTTGCAGTTTGGATCGTAGCCATTCTCGACAGAGTTCGTCTTTGGGGGATCTTCTTTCGGAGATGATGGAGAGTGAAACACCTCCCCCTGCCACCCCGCCTCATTAGGCGGGCGACCCTGAAGAGTCGTCGCGGAGGGTTTCTCCTGATCCGCCAAGGCCAGAGGGTAATCCTTTGGCCACCCAAAGTCCTCAGTATTCGGCTCCTAAAGAGAGCAATAGAAAGAGTCTGAAACCGTACAGTGTGCGGTCGGACGCACTAAAGGATCTTCTGGAGCAAGCGGCCATCTCAGAAGCGCATCATACGCTAATGGGTACGGTGATTGAAAGGATTTCATCCGCCGAAAGTGGGTTTTATGAAGATTTTATGAGTTTGCTGAAAGGCTTTGAGGTACGTGAAATAGTGTATGTTTTTGACAGTAACGCACATGTTAGGTGTGCCCTATGCAGATAGTAGCCCCTGAGACTCTGGTTGCCATCGAGAATGGCGGCAAACAGAGGATCATAGTCTTGGGTAATAATCAGACCGCCTTCATGTGCAGGTAGCTGAAGGTCCAGTGGCTAGCCGGACTGATGAGTTTGCCGAGCTAAAGCGGCAATTTGATGCGGCAGACGCCGACATCGTGCTTGTCAACAAGCGGCTTGACGAGGCACAGAGTGTGTGATTTCTCCGGTGATCAACACATAGTAAGAGGAGCATGATGCCAGTATCTTTAATATGTTTTTGACTGAAGATGGAGCTGCCGCCGTGGAGACCCTTCGGGTGGAACTTGCCCGAGCCAAGGAACAAGCCAGGAATAGCAATGCGGCCGCTCTAAAGGCGGTCAAAGAGCTGAGGGCTGAAAAGGCCGCGCATTGCCAAAGCAAGGAAAGAATAGCCAAGATGGCCGTTGAGTTGAAAGATGCCACCGACCGATACCAGCTTCTTGAAAAAGAAAGCCGAGCGAAGGCGATGGACCTGGAGAAGGCCATGGTAGCAGCCAAGGAAGCCCGCTCCAAAATCAGAGCGGCGAAGGAGGAGCTGCGTCAAGCTGGAGATATCGTAGCTGGGAAGCCCTTCTTGTTGCGGACGAAGTTCGGAGATCCAGAGTATGCCCCTCTTGATCAACTATGGAGTTCTGCAGACACATACGTGGATTTGGCAGCAAGTGTTGCTGATGCGGCCGAGTACTTCAAGGATCAAAAAGATTGTGAAGTGGAAAAGTTGTTCTAGTCACAGTTCCATGCTCTAGTGCATCCACCACTGTTAAATGAGCGAATGGCCGAGTGGGCCGAGCTCCATAGGTTGTCCGGACTTGCCATGAGGTCTGTTGTGGATCATCTGTGGCCGGAAGGGCCAAGGCCGAATAGTTACTTTAGTTTAGTGCAACAATTCCTTGGTGTTGGGCGCCACATCGACGCTATGAAGTGGTCGGCATGCATAGAGGGTGCGCGGATGGCACTTGCCCGTGTCAAGACATACTGGGCAGAGATGGAGGCCACCACTATTGCAACACAGGGTTCGGCCGTAGGCCGAGTAGCTGCCGAGTACTACTTTGAAGAAGTCCTTGAAGGCGCTCGTTCGATAGAGGCTCAGTGCTCGAAGAATATTATGTTCTAGTGATATGTAGTCCCATTGTAAAAACAATGTTTTATTTGATTTATAAAGGTTGTGTTTATACTTTTGCCTGAAAGTATTATGATGCCTCATGTGCGGCCGTTTGTGTATATATGTATATAACCTGAAAGATTGCAGTCGTCGGCTTCAGCCCCCACGCATATAATGCAGGGGTGTTCGCAAAAAAGGAGTATTTACACTTGATCCAACATCTTGGTCCATGAAGGAGGTGGTAGCGCAGCGAATGAGGCAATCGGACTATATTGCTTTAACACTTTCACTTAGCCATAGGAGTTTGACGGTGGGACTACTATATAGCCCCTAGTACTTCTGCACTCGTCCGAATACGGGGCGCGTACGTACATGACCGGGAAACGGCCCTTCGTTAATGCGGAGGAATCCTGAAGATTCCGCTAAGTCATCGAGTGGTTGACTAGTCTCGCGCTTTATCATGACAGTCAGTTTTCGGCTTTCTCTACTGAGGTGCTCATCCGGATGAACCAGGGCACAATGGCAGTAGTTCTCCCGGTGTCGCCTTAGCCGATAGAGCAGAACGTAAGGTAGAAAAACACGGGAGCCGGGCAAACCCAACATTTGACCAAAGACATGATTCGGAGCTGATGCATATAAGGCCAAACTCGCGATGCCGAACACTCCCTAAGGTATTCGGTCTTTATAATATATGTTAGGCTGAACAATGCCCTTAATAATAAACCCCGAGTATCTAGGTACGTGCAATATCCTGACGTGGCCACATGCCAATAATGTCAGCATCCTTCTTGGTTGTATTGAGTATCCGGAGGATGTGAACAACTAGACATAGTAAACAAGGTTTACGCAGGGTCTTAATCTAAAAAGAAACCTTTGAGCGGGTCCCTGCTGCACGTCTGCGCCTGTGTCTCCGTTGTGCCATGTCCTGGACAGGTGTAGCACGATTGTCATCTGTAAAAAGGAAGAACGTAGGTGAAATTTGTCATGCCAGAAAATTGGTTATTATCAATAAACCATTGAAATTCAAGATAAGTCACGTTGAGCCGAACTAGCCCTGATTACACGCGGGAAGCCCCTGGTACCGTCGATGAGGGTTTAACAATCAAACCAATCTCATGTATATGTAGTGATGCGTCGGACTCGCCTAACCGTGTCCGTGGTCTTGACGACCTATCATTTATACTAGTTGGTGAGGCCGTCTAGTGCTCGGCTGTTAAGGCCGCCGCACATTCTTCCGCGCGTAGAGAACGCTCAATATTTCCACTAACTGTGATGGTGCCACGTTGACCTGGCATCTTAAGCTTGAGAGAAGCATAATGCGGTACTACATTAAAACGAGCGAAATCTTCTCTTCCGGGTAGTGCTTGATAGCTACATTGGAATGGAGCAATGTAGAAAGTTAACTTTTCGCTTCGGAAGTTGTCCGGAGAACCGAATACAACCTCTAGTAATAGAGAGCCCGTACAGCGGGCCTCTGGGCCTGGTATTAGTCCCTTGAAGGTAGTATTACTATGGCTTATTTTTGTCAGGTCTATCCCCATTTTGCAGACTGTGTCCTGATATATCAGATTTAGACCACTACCGCCGTCCATAAGGACTCGTGTGAGGTGGTATCCGTTTATTATTGGGTCTAACACCAAGGCAGCCAATCCCTCATGCCGGATGCTTGTCGCATGATCCCCGCGATCAAAAATGATCGAGCAGGCCAACCAGGGGTTGAACTTAGGGGTGACGAGCTCTATGTTGCGTATGTCTCGGAGTGCATGTTTGCTTCTCCTCTTCGTCACATGGATCATGTTTACTATTTTAACCTTTGGTGGGAATTTTTTCTGTCCTACAGTACTTTGCTGGCGAGGTCTGTCCTCGTCTTCGCTTGGTGTCTCCCCCCCCCTTGTGTTCGGCTTTAGCTTACCAGCCTGCTTGAAGACCCAGAATTCTCTGTGGGTGTGATTTGCAGGTTTGTCGGGGGTGCCATGGATCTGACATAGTTTGTCGAGAATCATGTGTAGGCTAGACAGTCCATCTCTGCTGCCTTTGAAAGGATTTTTCCTCTCACCTGGTCGAGAGCCCCTGAATCCGGCGTTGACCGCCGTATTATCAGGGTTGTCTTCTTTATTTCGACGCTTGTTTTTACTGCGTCATGGTTTTCCATTGCCATCCCTGACTTCAGATGTGCTTGGGTCGCTGGTGCTACTGCGGGCTAACCAGCTATCTTCGCCTGCGCAAAAGCGGGTCATGAGGCTTGTCAGGGCTGCCATTGTTCTCGGTTTTTCTTGGCTGAGGTGTCTGGCAAGCCATTCGTCTCGGACGCTGTGCTTGAAATCTGCTAAGGCTTTGGCGTCCGAACAGTCGACGATTTGGTTCTTCTTAGTGAGAAACCTGTTCCAAAGCTTTTGGGCTGACTCTCCGGGCTGTTGAATTATATGACTTAAATCGTCTACATCCGGAGGTCAGACATAGGTCCCTTGAAAATTAGCCCGAAAAGCGTCCTCGAGCTCCCCCCAATTTCCAATTGAGTTTTGGGGAGGCTTTTCAGCCAGTGCCGAGCTGGTCCTATAAGCTTGAGGGGCAAGTACTTGATGGCATGGAGATCGTCTCCACGAGCCATATGGATGTGGAGGATAAAGTCCTCAATCCAGACCCCAGGTTCTGTGGTCCCATCATACGCCTCTATGTTCACTAGTTTGAATCCTTCTGGGAATTCGTGGTCCAGCACCTCATCAGTGAAACATAGGGGGTGTGCGGCACCCCTGTATTTGGATGTATCATGGTGTTCGGACGGTTGTAGTATTCGGTTTTGATTTTGTGCCGGAGCACTCTTCCTAGATCCATAGATGGATCTGGTCATACTGGATTTTTGGCGCAAGTCCTCATGTAGATCGTGTGTTGACTTATGTGCAACCTCGTTAGCCGCTCTATCGCGGTCACAAGGTGGTTGATCCGGCCGGTTGGCCGTTTTATTTTTGGCTGTATGGGGTGAGGGAGTCCTGGATTGGGGGGTCTCCGGACAGCCGGACTATCTCCATTAGCCGGACTGTTAGATTATGAAGATACAAGATTGAAGACTTCGTCTCGTGTCCGGATGGGACTCTACTTGGCGTGGAAGGCAAGCTAGGCAGTACGGATATGGATATCTCCTCCTTTGTAACTGACCTTGTGTAACCCTAACCCTCTCCGGTGTCTATATAAACTGAAGGGTTTTAGTCCATAGGACAACAACCACAACATACAATCATACCATAGGCTAGCTTCTAGGGTTTAGCCTCTCTGATCTCGTGGTAGATCTACTCTTGTACTACCCATATCATCAATATCAATCAAGAAGGACGTAGGGTTTTACCTCCATCAAGAGGGCCCGAACCTGGGTAAAATATCGTGTCCCCTGCCTCCTGTTACCATCCAGCCTAGACGCACAGTTCGGGACCCCCTACCCGAGATCTGCCGGTTTTGACACCGACATTGGTGCTTTTATTGAGAGTTCCTCTGTGTCGTCACTGTTACGCTTGATGGCTCCTACTATCATCGATAGCGATGCGGTCCAGGGTGAGACTTTTCTCCCCAGACAGATCTTCGTATTCGGCGGCTTTGCACTGCGGGCTAATTCTCTTGGCCATCTGGAGCAGATTGAAAGCTACGCCCCTGGCCGTTAGGTCAGATTTGGATGTTTGAACTACACGGCCGACATCCGCGGAGACTTGATCTTCGACGGATTCGAGCCACAGCCGGGCGCGCCGCACTGTCGCGATGGGTATGACCTAGCTCTGCCACTGAACGGTACCCCAGAGGCTGCGCCCGCATCAGCTCCGACCCTTAGCTCGGAGCCAACTGCGCCAGTCGAGGACGGGTGGTTAGACACCGCCTCAGGGGCTGCAGTCTCAATGGAGATCGAGCCGAAAACCAGCCTAACCCTCTGCGCAGCCTGTGACTCCAAGGTGGCGGACTCTTTTCCGGACTCCGAACCATCCGCGCCCCTGCCAATCGAATCCGATTGGGCGCCGATCATGGAATTCACTGCCGCGGATATCTTTCAACACTCGCCCTTCGATGATATTCTGAATTCACTAAGGTCTCTCTCTTTGTCCGGAGAGCCCTGGCCGGATTATGGCCAACAGGATTGGGATGCGAACAACAAAGAAATTCGACGCCCACCCACCATCCACTTCGTAGCCACTGTCGATGATTTAACCGACATGCTCGACTTCGACTCCGAAGACATCGACGGTATGGACGACGATGTAGGAGACGAACATGAACTAGCACCTATAGGGCACTGGAAAGCCACCTCGTCATATGACATATACATGGTGGATACACCCAAAGAAGGCAATGGCGACGAGATAGCGGAGGATGACCCCTCCAAGAAGCAACCCAAACGCCAATGTCAGCGGCGCCGCTCTAAGTCCCGCCAAAGCAAAAGTGGTGATACCGGCACAGGAGATAATAACACTCCGGATAGTGCCGAGGAAAACAACAAACCCCTCCAGCAAGATTTAGAGCAGGAGGATGGAGGAGCCAGCTCTCCTGAGAGAGCGGCTGGCGGAGAGGAGGAGGATGACAATTACATGCCCCCCTCCGAAGACGAGGCAAGCCTCGGCGACGATGAATTCGCCGTACCAGAGGATCCCGTCGAACAAGAGCGCTTCTAGCGCCGGCTTATGGCCACGTGAAGAAAAAGCAGCAGCAGCTTCAAGCTGATCAAGATCTGCTAGTTGAAAAATGGACTGAAGTCCTCGCGGCCGAGGAATATAAACTCGAGCGCCCCTCCAAGAGTTACCCAAGGCGCAGGTTACTACCCCGACTGGAGGAAGAAGCGTATGATACGGCTGATCGGCCACCTCGTGGCCGCGATAGAGAGGCATTCCAGCCAAAAGCTCAGCCTCCACCCCAACGCCATTCAAATAAAAAGGCATGGGGAGATACGCCAGACTTGCGAGACATATTGGAGGACAAGGCAAAGCATTCAAGATCGATCTACGGATCACGAGGGCGCACCACTCTGCGAGATGACAAACGTCATGCCAGATACAGTAAAAGCAAATCCGGCCGGGCCGAACACAGCGGGCAAGACCCATTCGAGCTGCATCGAGATATAGCCCAACACAGAGGCGCCGCACACCCCTTATGCTTTACAGACGAAGTAATGGAACATCAATTCCCAAAAGGTTTCAAACCTGTAAATATTGAATCATATGACAGCACAACAGATCCCGCAGTATGGATTGAGGACTTCCTCCTCCACATCCACATGGCCCGCGGTGATGACTTATATGCCATCAAATACCTCCCACTAAAGCTCAAAGGACCAGCGCGACATTGGCTTAACAGCTTGCCAGCGGACACCATTAGCTGTTGGGAAGATCTAGAAGCCGCATTCCTCGACAACTTTCAGGGCACTTACGTGCGACCACCAGACACCGATGATTTGAGCCACATAATTCAACAGCCAGAAGAGTCGGCCAGGCATTCTGGACTCGGTTCCTTACAAAGAAAAATAAAATCGTCGACTGTCTGAATGCGGAGGCCTTAGCGGCTTTCAAGCACAACATCCGAGACGAGTGGCTAGCCCGGCACCTTGGTCAGGAAAAGCCGAAATCTATGGCAGCTCTCACGACGCTCATGACCCGCTTTTGTGCGGGAAAAGATAGCTGGCTGGCTCGCAGTAATAACATACCAAAGAACCATGGTACCTCAGATACCAAGGACGGCAATAGCAGGTCATGTCGCAACAAGCATAAGTGCCGCATTAACAGCGAAAATACTGAGGATACGGCAGTCAATGCCGGATTCAAAGGCTCTAAACCCGGTCAGCGGAAAAAGCCATTCAAACAAAGTACGCCGGGTCTATCCAGCTTGGACCGTATACTCGATCGCTCGTGTCAAATACACGACACCCCAGACAAGCCAGCCAATCACACCAACAGGGATTGTTGGGTGTTCAAGCAGGCCGGCAAGTTAATTGCCGAAAACAAGGACAAGGGGCCGCATAGCGATGACGAGGTGGAGCCCCGGCAGCCACACACTGGAGGACAGAAGAGGTTTCCCCCGCAAGTGCGGACGGTGAACATGATATACGCAACCCACATCCCCAAGAGGGAGCGGAAGCGTGCGCTCAGGGACGTATATGCGTTGGAGCCAGTCGCCCCAAAGTTCAACCCTTGGTCCTCCTGTCCGATCACCTTCAATCGCAGGGACCACCCCACTAGTATCCGTCATGGCGGATTCGCCGCACTGGTCCTAGACCCAATCATCGACAGATTTCACCTCACTCGAGTCCTTATGGATGGCGGCAGCAGCCTGAACCTGCTTTATCAGGACACAGTGCGCAAAATGGGTATAGACCCCTCAAGGATAAAACCCACTAAAACGACCTATAAGGGCATCATTCCAGGTGTAGAGGCCCATTGCACAGGCTCAATTACACTGGAAGTGGTCTTCGGATCCCCGGATAACTTCCGAAGCGAAGAGTTAATCTTTGATATAGTCCCGTTCCACAGTGGTTATCATGCACTGCTCGGGCGAACCGCATTTGCTAGATTCAATGCGGTACCGCATTATGCATACCTCAAGCTCAAGATGCTAGGACCTCGCGGAGTTATTACAGTCAATGGAAATACAGAGCACTCTCTCCGAATAGAGGAGCACACTACAGCCCTCGCAGCAGAAACGCAAAGCAGCCTCTCAAGGCAATCAACCAGTTCGGCGCTTCACAGCCCGGACACCTTCAAGCGCGCTTGGGGCAATCGGCAAATAGACCGCTTGGCGCGATCTGAGCTCACGTAGCAATACGGCGGCCACCCCAATCCCAGCCCAGCGGCGAAACTCGTGCCGCGCATACATAATTACGCATTAAAAATACCATGGGCACAGGTGGGGAGGGGGCACAACTGCGGCACGCCCCCAAACGCGGCCTAAACCGCACTAGGGGCTTCCCGTTTGGTTATTTTCCTTTTTCTTTCTTTCAGGGGCTTAATCTGTGGAAACACTGTCCGGCAGCACTATTGCCGAACACATGATGCAGCAACCAAGGAGGCAGACAGCTACGTCATACCACGGAATTCCCAGGTTGATTACAGTAACGAGTAAAATATTCAATTTAATATCATTCCTCAGCTTGCCCTTGGAAGGGACTTAGTCCTACTCTTTGCTTATCGCACTATCTGTATCACTCTGCTTTAACGCAGTTTTTTTATAAACAATGCATGACATTACGACTATTATTGCATTTTTGTTATATATATGAGTGTTCATTAACGACGCCTTGCAACCGTATACTTTGGTACGGCCAATACACCAGGGGCTCACGTACCCCACAATATGGTGTGAAAAGTCCGAACACTTACACAAGTGCGGCACCCCGAACTTATAGCATTATATGCATCAGCTCCGAATCATGTCTTTGGTTAAATGTTGGGTTTGCCCGGCTCCTATGTTTTGGTACCTTACGTTCCGCTCTATCGGCTAAGCTAGCGCTAGGAGAACTACTACGATTGTGCCCCGGTTCTGCCGGGCTTAGCACCTCAGTAGAGAAAGCTAAAACTGACTGTCATGATAAGGCGAGAGACTGGTCGCTGTTTGACGAGGTTTTTCGAGTCCCTAAAGACATATGCTGCTTAGGGCGAAGGGCCGGCCCTGTCCGGCTTACAGGCATGTATTGCGCCCCGAATTCGGCCTTCCGAATACCAGGGGCTTCGCCGAAATTTAAAATTATAGAATTCTATGGCTAAGTGAGAGTGATAAAACATTATTAGTCCCCCTACATATAAAGAACAGCAAGTAAAGCTTTGGAAGGACATGTAACAAGCATAGGCTCCCCCTACATGTATGCACTCATGTAAATATGAAATATGGAGGCATGTGAGAACGTAACGATGACAGAGTAGGCAATGTGTTACATGTATCTTGGCCATATGCATCAGAGCAAAAGATTATCAAGGACAATACCTTCATGATCATGAGTCCTTCTTGCAAACAGTATGTACATAAGCAAGAACTCCTCATACTCATGATTTTGATGCATATACTTACCTTGTGGTCTTGAGTTGGCTTAGGATGAACCTGCACAACAAGGTTAGATAACATAGGTACGTCCACTAGCCAGAGCAAACAAAAGAAACCACAATAATACCAAGATTGGGATGACATGTAGAGAGTGAGTACAAGGTACCATATTGAATTCAACATGTCCCCAAGAATAAAGATATGCAATGAATTTGACTGATTTCTTTCCCTTAGGTGTCTTGCTCCCCCTGAATCTTACATGGGATATTGGGATAAGATAGGAAACAGAAAATCAGAGCTGAAAGCTTATGAATAGAACTAAATTCAAATGAGTTCATATGAACATGTCTTTCCCCCAAAAAGACATGTGGCATCTCTCCTCTTGAGTATTCTCTCCCCCTTGGAGATTTCTTTCTTCCCCTTAATATGTGGGATCCTTGAGTATTCTCTATATGGGATCCTTGAGTATTCTCTCCCCCTTAGTACTTTCTCCTTTGTAGGTGATAAGCTTTTGATGTGATCTCTCTCTCTGATGATAAGCTTTGATGTGATCTCTCTCTCCCCCTTTGACATCAATTTCCAAGAAGGTTTTTCCTGGAATCCGTCGAATAGGTTTGGTCCTTGAGATTCAGTACAAAGCAGTGAATAAAACTGTGATGCTTGTAGAGGACAAGATTCATTGAGTGGAGCTGGATCAGAAGAAATATAGAATATGTGGCAAACTGTTTTTCCTGTTGCGAAATCGGTGGCACCGAGTGGCATGTTTCGGTAGTACCGAAGGGATTCGGTTGGACCGAAAATAGCGATTCAGTGAAACCGAATTCATCACAGAGAAAAACACTTGTCACCTCAGCTCACTAGTCAAGTAAGATCTCACAAAGATTTGCAATGAATTAGCTGAAAGATTTGCAAGGAATTTGATGCAGAATTATGCAGAACAAAAATCAAAAAGAAAAGGGTAAAAGGTTTCTAGATGAAGTTTTTTTTTGATTGAAAAAGAAAGAAACAAATATGCAAGGGACAAATGCAATAGCTCAGAAAAGAACACAAGAGAACTTCATCTAGAATTGGGCGGTGACATAGTCACCTATGTTAGAGTATATTGACTTAGGAGTCAAGTGAGAACACTTGATCATAGGTCATACTCATCGTTTAAGCTCAAAATGGGGTTACCATTTTTCGTTTAAGCATCTTGATGTATTCACATCTTGTTGAGTTGCTTTGACTCATGTCTTGGAGTAAAGCTTCTCTAAGATGGAATAACATACCTTGGGTGGTGATGTGGTTCTTGCTCATGTAGTTGAACTTGTGTGGGTGCTCAAGGTTGATGTAGTTCATCAAGAGTTGGGAGCACCACTTGGAGTTTGAGTTCATCTACCTACATGGGTTAGTTCTTGCAAGGAAGAGCACTTGTGTATCCAAAAATGACAATCATGAAGCTTAAAATAGAGTTTGTCAAAGGATATGTTTCATGGTTTTGTGCTTCCTTGTCTTCAACCACTATTGTGTAGAGTCTTGGTGATGTAGAGATCGCTCAGGATATGAGTGAGTCGCAATCTCATGGAATTAGATTCAACCAAGCACCTACATGGGTTAGACAACATGCAAGGTGCAAATATATCCAAGACATAAGATAGTTATCATAAGAGATATATCATGGATTAGTCATAAGCTCATGTCTTGCATGTATCCAATGGAGTTTCTACTCCAAGTTCGAAGCATCAATGATGTTCAATTCCCCTCTCAACCTGCAAAACACTTTCTCATCAAGTGGTTTAGTGAATATATCCGCTAATTGCTTATCGGTGCGAACATGCTTAAGATTGATGTCACCCTTAGCAACATGATCTCGAATGAAATGATGACGAACTTCAATATGCTTAGTTCGAGAATGTTGTACAGGATTATGACCAATTTTGATAGCACTTTCATTGTGACAAAGCAGTGGAACATGTTTCACATAAATCCCATAATCTTTAAGAGTTTGGGTCATCCAAAGTAACTGAGCGCAACATGAACCAGCGGCAATGTATTCCGCTTCGGCGGTGGATAAGGATACCGAGTTTTGTTTCTTGGAAGACCAAGACACAAGAGATCTGCCAAGAAATTGACAAGTACCCGAAGTGGACTTTCTATCAACCTTGTCTCCGGCATAATCCGAGTCGGAATAGCCAACAAGATCAAAAGAAGACCTCTTAGGATACCAAATGCCAAAATTTGGTGTATGGATTAAATATCTCACTATCCTTTTCACAGCCTTAAGATGACAATCTTTAGGAGCAGCTTGATATCGTGCACACATGCACACACTTAGCATAATATCGGGACGTGAAGCACATAGGTATAACAATGAACCAATCATAGAGCGATAAACCTTTTGATCAACAGGTTCACCATCTTTGGTCAAATCATTATGTCCACTAGTAGGCATGGGTGTAGACATACCTTTGCATTTTTGCATATTGAACTTCTTGAATAAGTCCTTGGTGTACTTTGTTTGAGAGACAAATGTACCTTCCTTAGTTTGCTTGATTTGCAACCCGAGAAAGAATTTGAGTTCACTCATCATAGACATCTCAAACTTCTCTGACATTAGCTTTCCAAACTTTTCACTAAAGAGGGGGTTAGTTGAACCAAATATGATATCATCAACATAAATTTGGCATACAAATAGCTCTCCATTAACCCTTTTAGTAAAAAGAGTAGAATCAATTTTACCAATTTCAAAACCACTTGTAGTAAGGAACTTGGTTAAGCATTTATACCATGCTCTAGAAACTTGTTTAAGACCATAAAGAGCTTTGTGAAGTTTGTAAACATGATTTGGTTTCTTAGGATTGATAAAGCCGGGAGGTTGTTTGACATAAACTTCCTCCTCTATTTCACCATTTAGAAAAGCACTTTAAATGTCCATTTGGTACAAGGTGATGTTATGGTGATTAGCATAGGCAAGTAAGATACGAATGGACTCAAGTCTAGCAACGGGGGCATACGTCTCACCATAGTCCATACCTTCGACTTGTGTGTACCCTTGGGCGACGAGACGTGCTTTGTTGCGAACCACTTGTCCATCTTCATCTTGCTTGTTGCGGAACACCCATTTGGTACCAATGATGTTGTGGTTGTTGTCGGGCTTCTCAACCAATGTCCAAACTTGGTTTCTCTCAAAATTATGTAGCTCTTCATGCATAGCGTTTATCCAATCCGGATCTTCCAATGCTTCTTCAACCTTCATGGGTTCAATGCTAGAGATGAATGAATAGTTTTCACAAAAGTTAGCTAAACGAGTTTTTGAGCGAGTGATTCTCCCGGTTTGTATATCATTGAGGATTTGCTCGACGGGATGATCTTTGGCAATTCTTGCTCGAACTCGTGAGAGCTTTTGCTTGGGTCTTCGTTGAACATCTTCTTCATCTTGTTCTTCTTCTTGGCCTTCTTCATTGTTGACGTCGTCGTTCTCTTGTCGTGGCAGAGAAGGAGGTTGTTGATGTTCGTCTTGACGTATTCCTCGTTTTCTTCATCTTGGTGTGTCCCACTTGTGGATGCTTCCGTGTCGATTCTTGGTTCACCTTGTCGTGAAGTAGAAGCTTCCACTTGGACGGATGAAGTACTCTCCTTCACCTCCGTTGGACAAATTTTGCCAATGGACAAGTCTTGAATTGCTTCTGAAGGGTCTTTGTCTCCTACATCGATTGGCAATTTCTCTACTTGCGAGCCATTAGATTCATCAAACTTCACATCTACCATCTCTTCAACCTTTCGGGTGAAATTGTTGTAGACACGGTAAGTGTGAGAGTTTGAGCCATAACCAAGTAGAAAACCTTCATGAGATTTAGGAGCAAACTTTGAACGACGATGCTTATCAAGAATGTAGCACTTTGAGCCGAATACTCGAAAGTATCCAACTTGAGGCTTGTTACCGGTGAGGAGCTCGTATGCCGTCTTGCCGAGTAGCTTGTGAAGATATAAGCGATTTGTTGCGTGACAAGCTGTCTCAACCGCTTCTGCCCAAAAGTGCTTTGGCGTCTTGTATTCATCAAGCATCGTTCTTGCCATTTCGATGAGCGTCCGGTTCTTCCTCTCAACAACTCCATTTTGTTGAGGTGTGTACATAGCCGAGAACTCGTGTGAAATCCCTTCTTCGTCAAGAAAGGTGTCCACATTTGCGTTCTTGAACTCCGTTCCGTTGTCACTCCGAACCTTCTTGATCTTCACATCAAACTGATTTTGGGCCTTCCTAGCGAAGTTTCTGAAGATCTTCTGGACCTGCGACTTGTCATTAAGAAAGAACACCCACGTAAATCTTGAAAAGTCATCAACTATAACTAGACCAAAAGAATTTCCACCGAGACTCTTGTAGGCGTTGGGACCAAAAAGATCCATGTGAAGTAGCTCGAGTGGCCTCCTTGTGGTCATGATGTTCTTCACGGGATGTCTTCCTCCAACCTGTTTACCTGCTTGACAAGCACTGCAAAGTCTATCCTTATCAAATATGACATCGTTAACTCCAAGGATATGATTTCCTTTA